>NW_003315021.1:79194-108720 GCF_000150825.1 Verticillium alfalfae VaMs.102
TCCCCGATCCTGCCGGACAGCTTAATTTGGTGAAGTCCGCCGGTGCTGGTCCGCCCCCGCAAACGACGGCCCTCTCCATCCCAGCGCAACGGCACCGCCACGTCCCCTGCGGCAGAAATGCCTTGTCGCTCCACGTCGCCGCCACGGCGCCCTCGCGGTCCTCGCGCCGCAGCGCCTCAATGTGCTCGTCCCACCGCCTCTGCGTGAAAAAGTAAGCTGGCGCCACCGTCTCGAGTCCGTACCGCGCCGCCAGCGTCGCCGTCAGCTCGTCGCCGTGCAGGTGTCCGTGGCCCTGGGCAGAGGGCACGTCGGGGCGCCCGGCGGCGACCTCGAGGTCGTCCTCGCCGTTCTCGAGGACGGCGCGCGCCAGGAGGATGGGGTTGCGCACGCGGCGCACGCCCGACACGCCGACGGCGCGCTTCTTGTGTCCGCGCGAGACCATGACTGAGGCCTCCAGCTCGTTGGTGCCGTCGCGCGTGAAGACGGCACCGTGGCCGCTGTTGTAGAGTGGGTCATTCTCCAGGAGGCTAACGGCGTGAGTCGCCGTCTGGAGAGCGCTGGGGAGCCGGCCCGTGGAGAGCCGGGTCGTCATGTAGGCGTTTGTTTTCGCGAGCTGTAGGTTTCGTCAAACAGGGAATTTATCACAGGGAGTCATATGGGAACTGACGATGGTGAGGAGTGATCTCCGGTAACCCTCCCAGTCCTTCGGTGGGAGATAGGCGTGTGTAATGTTCCCCGCGCCACCGTGGATGATGAGCCGCGGCTTGACCTTCAGGGTCTCAGACGGCTGCAACTTGTATTCCATGACGACGGCAGGTCCTAAAATATGTTTAGTCTCTATTTGGAGAAATGGTGAAATGCCTTTGTCGTGTTATGCCTCGACGAGGCTTTGAAGACTACATCGTGTGCCTGAGATAAGATAAGATATGACCTCCAAGAATGGTCAAGATCGACGTCTCTCCCTGTTTGCCTTCTCAACAGCCAGGCCGGCACTCGGGAGCAAGTAACAAGATAGATAACCCGGGTATCAAATATTGATCTATCATATTCTGAGTTGAACATTCAGCCCTATTTATTGTCCCTAACGCCATGTTTTACAATCATGCTTTTTTCTTTACCTCCTTTTGCCAAGCTACAGCCTGGCAAATACCATTCCGAAAATCTCCCGGCTTTTCAGCAGATTCAATACTCGCAGCCGCTCATTGTCAAGATGCGCCGAATCGGTCGCCTGTCCGCATGGCAAATGTGCCGCTGGTGCTCCGAATTCCTTCTCCAGGAATCGGATAGCAGGAATGGAGCCACCCTCGCGAATATACAGAGGCTTCTTCGGCCTCGACACACGGACCTCCTTGGCACCATCAGGTGTAGCTTCCTCGATGTCGTCAACCTCTTCGGAAGACTCGTCCTCACTCGACTCCTCGGCACCGTTTTGTGGCGCAAAAGCCGGAGCCCAGGCCTTCATGACGGCCTCCTCGAGCGTGCGGAAGATGACATTGTTCGGGTTACCGAGCCAGGGCTCTGCCTTGTTGTCGATCTTGACGGTCATTTTGTTTTCCGAGTTGAGCGTCGCAAACCCAGCCTCCAGAAACGCAGTCAATGATGTAATGACATCGTCCACCTCTTGTCCCGGTACGAGCCGTAAGCTGATATTGGCACTGGCGTGGCTACTGACGAGACTGCCGTCGGGTCCAGATACCTTGTAGCGGTGGATGGTGAGGTTGGGCTCTCGCCACCTTGCCATGAGCGCTTGTTTGAGTTTCGCTTCAGGCCCGCGCTCAGGTTTACGCTTCATAAGTAGCGATGCGATCTCATCGTATCGCGTCTCCTCCACTGGCGTGACTGGAAGAATATTGTCGTAGAATCCGGGGACCATGACGCGGTTGCCAGCTCCCTTGAGCTTGGACAATGTTGAGGTCAGGTCTGACAAGGGCTCGTCGTTCATGTATGAACCGTCCACACCAGAGTGCAGATCAGGCAACGGGGACTCGACGCAGACCGTTGCGTGGAGCACACCACGCAGACCGTACGTCAGGCAAGGAACCTCGTCGTCGAGCCAGTAGCTGTTGGCAAGGAGGATGTAGTCAACCTTGCCAATGAGCTCCTTGTATTCGCGGACCGTCTCCTTGAACCCTCTGGATGCGGACTCCTCCTCGCCTTCGATGAGAAAGACGACATCGTTCTCCAGCTTCTTTGCCTGCAGTAGGTCTGTCACTGCGTAGAGCGCCGCAATGATGGGGCCCTTGTTATCGCTGACACCTCGGCCGTAGAGGTAACCATTGATGCCCTTCATCTGGAAGGGATCGGTATTCCACTTACTCTTTTTCGCATCAGCAGTGACGACATCGTAGTGTCCGTAGAACAAGATGCGCTTCTTCTTGGACGATTCTTGTGTGCCGTTGAACTGCGCAAGCACGACGGGGTTATGGGGGTTGCTGTCGCAGCTCAACATGTCGACCTGACCACCAAGGCGCTTGAACAGCGAGCCAAGGAATGTAGCGCCGCGGTGGCAGTCCTCGGCAAACTCGGGACGCGAGGAAATGGTCTTGTACGAGACGAATTCTTGCAACGCTGACAGCATGACATCCTCCGACTCTTCCGCCGACGGAATGTCGGTGGCGCACTTCTTATCGATCCTCCAAATAGCGACATCATTATCGTTGGCACCCGTGATATAGTACTGCTTGCCGTTGTACGTCGTGGCGGCCGAGGCGAGAATCTTGCCCTCGTGTGCTTTCCAGCGTGCGAGGCACTGGTACTTTTGGCTGACGTTCTCGACCTGCGACTCCTGAAACTCGCCATAGTGAACGGTACTGTGTTTCTGCGAGTTTGTCAGCTGCTGGGGAATGAGAATTGTGAAGGATTATGCGAGAGCACTTACACTGGCAGTGCCCGTCACAGAGGCGCTCCACAGGTACCCCCAGTTCATGTGCAGGGACATGACGTCGCCTCTATGACTCTTGATGACACGCAACTTGGACTTGGTGTCGAGATCCCACAGCTCAATGATGCCTTGCAGCTTGCCGGCGTACAGGAAGGAGCCGTCAATGGCAAGGGACATGACAGACTCGCCCTCGTCCGTGCCGAGGACCATAATCTCTTCGAGACCAGCCTCGCCGTCGTCGGGATCTTCCGTGTCACTTCCGTCTCCGGCACCAATCTTCCACACCTTGATTGTGCCATCGCCTCCGCCTGATATGAGGACCTCCTCGTCGGCATCCACCAACATGGTAGGTCCTTTGACAAGGAGCATGCAGTATACGTAGCCGTAGTGGGCGAACATGTGAACAGCGCCGGAGGGAACCTCGACGACTTTTTCCGATTTGGGTATCAGCGTCCAGCGGTCATCGTTGCGACGGGGTGTCGAGGTGCCACCGACTGCTCGCGAGTCGAAGAAGCGGTGATTCCTGCGATCTGGGTGGGTGGCAGACTCGTGCATGGCGCGGTTCCTGGGGTCCTTAAGGTTGACCCACTGGATGGAGGTATTCTGTGCGCCGATGTAGAGGGTCTCGTTATGTGTGCTGTAGGCGACGGAGAAGATGTCGCCAACATCGTAGGTGCTATAGATCTCGAACAGGCGCTTCAGGGAGGCGGGGCACCAGGCGTTGATGATGGGGTCGCCGGCGCTGGAGAAGAGCATGGAACCATCGTCGGAGAGGAAGAGGGAAAGGACGCTGCGCTTGTGTGCTTGAATCTTGTGGACCTGCTGAAAGGTGGCAAGAGACCAGACGACAATCTCGCCATCCTGAGTGCCGGCGTATATAGACTCGGTTCGTTCGCAGACGGCGAGGCAGAGCACGGAGCTATCGTGTCGCAGATTGTGGAGGAGATCGGGCGCCAGCTGAGGGCAGTCGTCTGGGTCGGTGCCGAAGCTGGTAGACAGATCGGAAGCAACAAGTGCAGATGGCATGTCGGGCGCTGCGGCGAGAGAGAGCGGTCTCTTGTCAGCACAACGAATTCGCAACTTCTCTGTTGCTGTCTATCTGGGGAGATGATCTGAGAATAGGCCTGTGACTCGGATGGTGCAGGAGACGACTGGCCGACGGCGAGGAACGCGATGTGGGTATTGATAGAGTCGGAGCTGGAATGACGGAATGGGGGTCCTGGATCCACTTGAGGGGCATAGGTGGTTGTGGTGATGGTATGACTCCTTGGGAAGACAGGGGACGGGGGAGAGGGAAATGGTTCGACAGAATGGCCGTTGGAGGACTTGGATGAGTGAAGCAAGAGAACAACTTTCGTGCAACGACGGCGCTCGTTGTATAGGTATGTTAAGGTAGGTAGGGTACGGTGCAACGAAATTGAGGGTATCGCGTGGGCAGCCTCTCTTTCGGGGCATTTGCACTTGCCCAGCACTTGCCCAGCCCGAAATCGCAGGTCACCACCACCTACCAACCTGAGATGAGGAAGCTACTACCAAAGGGGAGGCGAGGTCGGGCACCTAAGGTTGGTAGCGGCTTCCTGGGGAAGTGGATCGCGCCTGCTGTGCCCCAGGTTTCAGCAGCGCGCCAACACGCTGGAAGGACCACCTTTCAAGGCTGTTTCCCACGGCTGTTCCCACGGCGGCTACCACTTGGTCCCGCCATATACCGAAATCGAGGTTGAGTAAGAGTGAGGAGCGAAGGAAAGGAGGGAGGGAAGGACCTTACAATGAGACGAAACCATCTTACCGGACTTTAAACTGGCCTCGTCAAGATCCAGCCCGACGCCCTCATCCTCCGATAGTCGTCTTGCCTGTTCTTTTTGCTTCTCCTCCATTTCAATTTTCCTGCAACCCTGGCAATTCTCGTCAATGCTGCCGTGGTTGCTACCGCCGCCGCTACTGCTGATTATGCTGCTGCCGCCAATGCTAACCCTCGATCCGACCAGAGGGTCGATAACCGAGTCCGCCGGCTTGGTCTTCGCGATATCGACGGGCGACATGCCCAACTCGGTGCCCTGTCTTCGTCAGTCAATCTGCTATGTCGGCGGTCTCGCCCTTCTTCTCGTCGGTCGCTTTGCCCGCTACCAGCTATAGCGTCTTTCTTCGCTCCCAGTGGGGGGGAGAAATGGAGGTAGCCTACCTCAACCATCTTTATATCTGGCCTGCCCATGACGCGACATTCCACGCAATGGCATCAGCTGAGATAAGGGATGGCACGGATCACGGTTCGATCAGTCTCAAAAAGGGGCCAAATACAAGCAAGCAGCGCTGGAGTCTGGCAATGGCGACAGCGACAGCAACAATAAAAACAGACAACAGCCAGCGAACACCAGCGACAGGCCTCTCGGTCTGGCACAGGCATGCCTCCTTTTTGTTTGACCGCTGCCGAACCGGGTCACGCTCCACGTCTTCCGACCTTGCTTCTCCTATCCACACTCTATCGACCTGGGCGACTATCGACAGCCAATCTGCGCCCTCGTCATTGCGTCTTCGCTCCCGTGTCCCCCTGGCACTTCTGGCTGTTTGGCTGGCCACCCGCTCTTCCGGGCCCTCCCCTTGAGACAAGTGTCGACAGGCGGAGCATGCTGGCGAGCTGCACTTCGTCCAACGACGTCCCGTTGCGTGACTTCACACCGCAACATGCTCCTCGCTGAGCCCCCTCTTCCCTCCCCTAATCCACTTACACCACACCACACCCCAGCCCCTAGTCAGCTTCCGAAAGATAGCCACGAGGAAAGGGGACGAGTCGGTCAATGCAGCAGATCCTCTCCTATCTGCCACCAAAGAGGCCAATGTATCCAGCTCGCTTGCGACCTCCCACTGTGTGTGGTCTTGCCGCCCGCCCTGCGTTCTCCTGACCCGGCTACCTGCATCTATGGTGGCTGTGGCTTCCACCATGTCCGACCGTGGTACACAAACAAGATTGACTCACAGCAACATGGGCGGCGACACTCCGTCGGGCTGCATGTCTCATAGCTGTTCACATGTGTCTGCCGTATCGCATCCGCGGCCCCTGTCTGAGTCGACTGCATCCACCTACGTGAGTGAGGGAGAAACCGGTCTCGCTGCCATGAACGATGACGGGACACGGAGAAATCATCGGAGCATAGGTTCAAGAGGCCCAAGTACGCGTTGCGCAGATCCGCGTCTTCCATGAGCTTTTTTAGAACTGACTGGTGTACTATCAATACAACGTCGTCTCAAGTTACGTTGACACACTTTGCGATTTTAGAGGAGCCGATCAGACGAAATTCTCCGTTGACCGAGCATTGGGGGCTCCATAGCGACATCGAAGCACCCGTTCATGCCCTGAAGTTTGCCTGCCAGGACTTCGTAACGGGCATCAACTTGAGAAGATATTAAACGCTCGCAGATTGCTAAACACTGCACCATGCTTCCGAGGCTGCATCACCACGCACGTGACCGTTCACGCACCAGGCTGCGGCGACGTGTCCAAGGCGACACTGCCCGCACATAAGCTTGCACACGGTTGTGTGAAGTCACGGAATGGCTTCTGTATGAGGCTACATGCGCCATCTCTTTATAGTCACGTAAAAACACATACACGAAAGTTCATCCGGCGTCAAGTCCGAACACAAAGAAGTGCGACGCAATGGCTACCACTCTGACCAAAGCTACTGTTGTTCAAGCACCTGATCGTCCAGCATCGACGGGTACCAACAAATCAATCTTCCTCGCCGGCACAACCCACAAGGACGCGGGTGATTGGCGCGCCACCTTGTGCAACGCCATCGAGCACCATCCCGTTACCATATTTAACCCCCTTCGACTGGACTGGGACTGGAGCAATGATATGTCTGACAGCCGCTTCAGCGAACAAGTCACTTGGGAATTGGATATGCAGGAGGCGGCCGATCTGGTGGTGGTGCTTTTCCACCACAGCACCGCCGCGCCGATCAGCCTTCTAGAGTTTGGGCTGGCGGCTCGCTCCGGCAAGGTAATTGCTGCATGTCTCGAGAGCGAGAGCAAGAGGTATGAGAACAAGGGCAACGTCCAGGCCGTCTGTGCTCGGTTCCAGATCCAGTTACTGGAAACCCAGGAAGACTTGCACGCCGCAGTGGTGGAATTCCTCGCGGAATGATACAATCCGAAACGCACTGACAGGGTATTTTGGTTCGAAAACCGCTCGTACAGTAGAAATTGAAAGTATACAACATTTTTAATAGTGTCCATCGATCGCCATTGTTCCTGTTTTCGTGATGAGGAATTCATTGATGGCCACATCCTTGCCACTCTCCTTCCCGTAGCCGCTATCCTTGATGCCTCCGAACGGCGCCTCGGCAGCTGAGCTGTTGCCTGTGTTCTGTGAAGATAAAATGGCGTCAGTTGGTCCGCGGTCACAGTCTAGTACTCAAACATAGCATAAGGGACTCACCAATCCGACCATGCCCGCCTCCAGATTTTCGAACATCCTCCACAGCCTGTCGACATTCTTCGAGAAGACATAGCTAGCCAGACCGAGGGGTGTGTGATTGGCCCTCTGTGTCACCTCGTCCTCGCTCTCGAATCGGTACACGCCCAAGATTGGTGCAAAAATTTCCTCATGGCTCATGGCCATGTCGTCAGTCATGTCGGTGAGGACCGTCGGTGCCATGAAGTAGCCGCTGCCGTCCATCCGCTGTCCCGTCCCCAAGACAGTCCTGGCTCCCTTGGCAACGGCGTCCCGATACAGCTCCTCGGCCTTGTCGAGACTGCGGGGTGTCGTGAGCGCGCCCATGGTGACACCATCGCCCATACCGTGGCCGACCTTGAGAGCCTTGGTCTGCTCGACGAGCTTGGCCACAAAGACATCGTATATGCCGCTTTGCACGTAGACGCGGTTGGATGTGACGCAGGCCTGGCCGGCGTGCCGCCACTTCAACGCCATCAGCTGGCCCAGTGCCTGCTCGACATGCGCATCGTCAAAGACGACGAACGGGCAGTTTCCGCCGAGCTCCAGCGTCGTCTTCTTCAGGTTCCGCGCGCACAGCCCCGCGATCAGCTTGCCGACGTGGGTGCTCCCCGTGAAGCTGACCTTTTTAACGTGCGGGTGCAGGCACAGCGCCTCGGCCACGGCCGGCGTGTTCTCGAGGCTCGTCGTCAGCACGTTGAGGGCGCCCGGCGGGAAGCCGGCCCTCGTGGCGAGGTAGGCCAGGCTGACGGCCGACAGGGGCGTCTCGGGCGACGTCTTGACGACCATGGTGCAGCCGGCGGCGAGGGCGGCGGCGGCCTTGCGCAGGGCGGAGGGCGACGGGGAAGTTCCAGGGGGACCAGGGCGGCGGCGACGCCAATGGGCTGCTTGACAACGACAGCGCGCCGGCCGGGGATGGCGGACGTCAGGGCCGAGCCGTGGGCGCGGTCGGCCTCGCCGACGAACCACCAGGAAAAGGTCGTCGCGTAGTCAATCTCGCCGAGGGCTTCGGCCATGGGCTTGCCCGTCTCGTGCACGACGATGCGCGCCAGATCCTCGCGCGCCGCGACGATGAGCTGGTGCCAGGCGAGCAGGAGTTGCGCTCGCTGTCGCGGCGTGTACTTTGAGTAGGACTGGAACGCCGCATAGCTGGATTGGACTGCGGGCTCAACGTCGTCTTCTTCGTTGTCGGGGCACGAGGCCCAGGCGTTGCCGTTGCCGGGATCGAGGACATCAAAGGTCTTGCCTTTCTTTGCGGCAACGAACTCGCCATGGACGTAGGAACTGAACTGCAGGAGGTTCTTATCGTCAAGCGTAAAGGGAAGCTCGCCATGAGCCGTTGTGTTGTACGAGGTCGCCATAGTTAATTAGCGATGGCGGGGTACTAGGATGCAAGAGAGACGCTGATGCTGGGTAAAGAGGCGACAGGAGACTGATAAAGAAACTGTTGATGTTCCAAAAAAAGAAAAAAAATTGTTGGTGCAGAACACCGATGATCGGGCAGACAATAGTCTGCTTTCCTCATTAGGTATATCTTACCACTCCTACCTGCCTAGGTAGTTTACGACGTCCCAACCTCGTCTCAGTCTGATCATGAGCTTCACGTCGCCCCGCACCGCAGCTCGGCAAGTTGGGGTAGCTCGCCAGGGCGCCTGCTATCCCACTGGTGCTTCCCACCAACGAGCGGGGTATGACACCCGAGTGAGTGGCACGCTCCGGAGGGGTCTGCGCTCACCATAGTGACGTGACCTCGAGGCCTGTTGTCGACTGGTTGCTCTTTGGTGCTTGGCGCCCCAAGCATCACTGCCATAGAGCGCGCAATCCCGCCTGTCAACGAGGACTGGCGCTGGTAGCTCGATGGCTACGCACGCCAGGTGCTTCTCAAAAGGACGCTGGCCGGGTATTGAAGCATGGTGTTGTTGAATCTATATCCATCAACGTCAAGTCTCTTTTTAAGATTGCTTGTGGCTCGGTGCGAGTTCCTAGCAGCTTTTGGTTTTCTGGTCAAAGTTGACGTCGTGGCGAGGCGCTGCGAGTGTGAAGGTTACCGATCTCTTAACAAAAGTGCAAGCAAGCCATGATAAACCCATGTATCATGTTTGCTAGTAGGCCGACATGTGCATTTGAATCCTGCAAAGATACTTTGAGACGTATTGAAAACGAGGTGACTTGATACCCGTCCCGGACATTATCGAGCATCTTCCCGAGAGGAACGACATCAAAGTAATCAGCCAACTCTGTCTTCTTCCCGCAGCCTGGAAACTGGCTTGAACTCTTACACCATGTGTGTGATGTAGACACGATTGTATCCCAAGAAATTCGCGATCACCCTCCTTGCAATACACTACACGCCCACCTAGGCCACGGTTGTAATGTCCTCATTGCCCACTCTCGCCTTCTTCTCATCCGCGTGCGTCTCCATGTGGACGACATCGGTCGTCTTGAGGAAGTCGTCCAGCTCCTTCCGCTGGTCATCCGAAACATCGGTGATCCGAACGGCCACGTCGTCGCCGAAACGGGCCGAGATCTCCTCCAGCGAGAGTTTAGCCGTCTCTGGGAAGAAAAGGTACACTACGGGGATGAAAAAGATGCACCAGACAATGATGACAAGGTAATATTTCCACCCGACATTGACAATACCGATTGGTGCCGTCTGGAGCAGGATAATGGTGCTCGTGAATTGACCGAAAAGCGAGAAACCCATGCCGATGGGCCGGATCTCCGTGGGGAAGATCTCGGCGACGTAGAGGTACATGGTGGTGTCACAAAGTGTGCTGAGAAGACGAACTCGCCGTCAGCTTCGTTTCCAGAGCGAGGGCCGAGTTGCAACTTACCCTTGAAACGCAAGATAGAGGAACACAAAGAAGACGCCGGCTGCGTTGCCGGCTTGGTTCGACGTGCCGCTGAACTCTGCAATGCACGCGGCGAAACCGCTGGTCGTAATGAGGCACCCAAAGAGGCCGACGATAAACATCCAGCGACGCGAATTGACCTTATCATGGAGCCATGCGCCGAGAGGGTTGTAGATGACACCGGCAGTGGTGAGCCATAGCGCCGAGAGAAGCAGTGGCATGGATCCCGTCTGACCCAGGTTGGTGTACAGGATGACTGAATAGTTATTCTATGGCATGTCAGTCATGTTAACCTAAAGAAGACACACTGGTACTCGGCTCACAATGATGAGCGGTCCAGCAAACTCTGCACCCCATTGTGTCAGAAAGCCAATGGCCATGCGCTTCCGATAGCTCTTCTTCTTGATCACAGCTGTCCACGGCGTGCAGCCGATGGCCTTGAGCTTAGCCGCGTCCAACACAATCTGCTCGCGTACTTGATAAATCTCCTCCCGGGCGACAATGTCGTGGGGGTCGTCGTCAGACTTGCGGAGGTTCTGTACCACATTCCACGCCTCTTCGATCTTGCCCTTCTGAAGTAACCAGCGCGGCGACTCGGGAATCCAGAAAGACGCGGTCAGCAAGATGAGAGGGGCAAAGCATTGCATACACAGCGGAAACCGCCACGCAAACTCGGGGTTCCGGGCGGTTGCAAAGTAACATGCATATCCGAGCCAGCCCGACAGCATGTACCCAAAGACAAGGAAGATGGGATGGTGGCCGACGAGCCACCCTCGCTTCTCGGGCGGCGAGAGTTCTCCCATGTACATCGGACAAACGGTGACGAGGATGCCGATGCCGATGCCGGCGAGTATACGGCCGGCTTGGAACATGCTGGCAATGTCAGATTGAAGACGAACACAACCACACCAGCGGCGAAAACTCACCCGAGATTCGCTGCACCACCTTGTAAAGCGCCGCCGAGAAGTGAGAAAGCCCCACCAATCTGGATACATCTCTTTCGACCGAGAGTTGTAGCGGCCCACATGATAAAGAGCGTGCCTATGGCTCCGCCAGCGCTGTAGATGCCATTCGCTGTCGCGATGGCGTCGGTGGTTTTGGTTGCATATCCAGGCTCGCCCTGCAGCGGAAGATTGAAGAACTCGTACCAGCCAGGTTGTCCAATAGTGCTTCCTATTACCGAAGAACAATAACCGTAGGTCTGGAGAATAGTTAGTCCTTGTATGATACAACCAAAGTACTCCCATATCTAGGACAATATCTCACAAGGGATCCAAATGCAACTGCAACCGTGACCAGTCGGTTGTACGTTGTGGTGCGCTTAGACTTTGACCGAGATGCCCCCATGATTGTTGATGATTGTGATTTTGAACTCTGGTGAAATTGTGCTTCTCTATCCCTGTGACCTCTTCATTGAGTTATATGAGGAAGTGCCTGAGTAAATGTACATGGTCAACACCATAGGCACGTCCAGGAGGTGGCTTGCGGGGTCCCCACGATGCTGAACTGCCGGCTTCTGGGGCCCCGGATCTTGGGCTGTCTCCACGGACGTACCACTGGGCCGTTGCTTGCCATGCGATTTGTGTGGTTGCTATTCGACCTGAGGCGTGGTGGTGTGATATTGGACAGCTGCCCCGCCGCCACGTCCGGCGCTCTCCTCCCGAGTGGCATTAATCCGCATCGGTATCAGTGCCACGCATGGGCATTTCAATTTTCGATGTCACAAAATCAGAATCAATTAGTCGAAGACCAATGGTACCTACCCTCTAGTGATCAATAGCGTGATTAAAGGCTGGGGACGGGTTCATGTGACCGGGCGCATCGCCGTGTCATGAGGTTGCTCGGAGCGTGCCGCCGCCAACACTGAAGCTTAGTTCATGGCGAAGCTCCCGAGGACAGGCTGGGTCCCCGAGAAACTAAAGCAACATGAAGCTGTTGGGCTCCCGCACATGCGCCGCCATGGAGTACTTGGAGTTGGAGAAAACCGTCAGGAGAGGATGTTGATCAATCTGCCTTCTCTTTTCTTGACTTCATGCACTCCCGACGCCCACCATCCCGGATTTCACGTATCAACCATGGGCTCACTTAAGATAGATCTGTCCCTCCACGATATGGAGTATGATTCTCTACCAGACCCGCGACGAGTCTGGACGGGTGCTCCTGGCTCTCGAGAAGAGGGCCTCGGCCGGCTTGTGCTGCTGACACCAGATGTCGTGGCCAGAGCTGCTAACTGCATCAAGACCGGTCGCCGTGTGGGCATGAATTGGGACATGAACAAACTCGATGTTGCCAACTTCAATCGGGCACCGACGCAACATCATATTGTCTCCCTGCTCGGGGGCGCCGCGTACGATGACGTGTACATCTTCAACCCCCAGCAATCGTCGCAGTGGGATGGGCTCCGTCACTTTTCCGCTCCGTTCCCGACACCGACCGAGCCGGATAGGCGGCTCTTCTATGGCGGCGTGACGTCGAAAGAAATCGAGAACCGGAATAATACGCGAATCGGGCTGCAACACTGGGCACGCGAGGGCATATGCGGAAGGGGCGTTCTGTTGGATTACGTCCGTTACGCTGAACGCCATTCGATCAAGTATAGCACCTTTTCCGACCACGCTATCCCTCTTCATACACTTCAAGCCTGTGCGAAGGAGCAAGGCGTCACGTTTCGCCGCGGAGACTTGCTTTTTGTGCGTATTGGGGTGACGCAGGAATGGGACACTAAGATGATTGCTTCTGACAAGCTCGCCTACGCCTCCAGCCCAAACCCACAGCATGCTGGGATAGAAGGAACCGAGGAAATGCTGAGATGGATCTGGGACGAAGGGTTCGCGGCCGTCGCGGGGGACGCCATCTCTTTTGAGGTTTACCCACCAAAGAAATCTCACTCAAGGGGTGAGGGCGAGGCTGAGGTGCCTGGGGTCTTTCTCCACGAATACCTACTCGCTGGTTGGGGATTGCCCGTTGGAGAGCTCTTCGACCTGGAGGAGCTGAGTAGAATATGCGAAGAGGAGAAGAGGTGGGAGTTCTTTGTGACAGCGGCTCCGCTGAACATGCCTGGGGGTGTGTCTAGCCCTCCAAACTGCATTGCGATTTTTTGAGAGCAGCAAAGATGTTCGTGTCAAAATTTCGCTTCCAGACGTAAAAAAAAACCGTTGATTGAAGTCATTTTTTCAGTGACTCAAAAGCCATTTACCTCGAAAATGTGCAAAATCTTGGTGAACTTATCTGCTAATCCCCAGCACTTGAGCCTCTGCATCATCATCTGCGCGTCCCGACTGATGGCTGGCACACAGTCATCGGCCAGGATGTTGACGACTGAACCCAGGCCGGCTGGGCCGCCATCATCAATCCACTGTAGCGTGATTTGTTGCTGGGCTGGCTGGTGAAGCGGCGCATCAAGGCGCATTGGTGCTTTGTCTCCAGACATCAGCTCGGCACGGGGTCCATAGGATGAATAGGCGAGGATGAAAACATAGCCCATGAAAGTGCGCATGATCTCGCACGGCGCCGATACGAGATACTCGTTGGCAATTGCTATGATTTGCGCAGCATGGTGAACAAGCCTTCGACTCGATCTTCTGTCTTGAGCAAACGAGGATCTCAGTCGCTTCCGCGCAACCTCGATGCCTTTGTGATGCTTGGCACGCTGGGATATAAGACTGCGGACAATGTAAAGTATGACATCCATGACGTCGTTTGCAGCGTAGAGGTGCGAGTAGTGGCAGAGAAGCCCCGTGATACTAAACGCGGGTCAGCTGAGGTCATTGAAGGTTATCAAACAAACCTTACTTGTAGCTAATGAGTTCCGAGGTCGTTGAGACGGTGTCCATCGACTTCAATAACTTCCGTAGTGCACCAAGAAGCGATTGTTTTGACTGTTGGTGTGCACTCAGCAAGGATGTCAGTCCAAAATGCTCGGGCATTGCCACAATTTCGAGTTGCTTCAAGTCCCAAAGCAGACGTCCAATGACCTGGCCGCAGAGTCTCTTGGCCCAGGTGCCGAGGTGGCTGGGAAAGGCATGACCAGCTAAGGCAGCTTTGAGTATCGTGGACAAAGTAGGGCTCAAGCTCCCAGGTCCAAGACGGGACCGTAAGGCAACCCAAGCTTGGGCTGAAGGTGCGTTCCACAGAGACTCAGTACAAGGGAGCATCCTGGGTAGTTCACTTAGGTCTACGGCACCCCGGCGGCTTGTGAGCGTGCAAAGACTGCAGTCATACTCGAAAGAGGCCCATGCTGACCTTCGTTCCTTCTCCCGGCTTACCCAGATGGACCACTCTTGGTCGGCATGCTTGGGGTCGGTCGCCAGAGAGGCTTCGTGACCGACATCTTCGCCAACACTCCATCGACTGCTAAGAAGTCCCATCCCTCTCAGGCTTCCAATGAGTATCCCTCGAGAGCGATCAGCATTTTGATACAGTTGCCGGTTCCCAGAACCGAGGGAATAAATTTGATGCAGACAGAGTGCATTGAGGTACGAGATGTTGCGATAGTAGGTCCCGTCAGAAGCGCCCTGTTGTTTTTTAGTGAAGGATGGAACTGTGTCATGTGAAATGCTAACATACCAGCCAAGTAATCATCGGCAGGCAAATGTCACTGAGTGACCAGGACAACTCTGTGTCCCGCTCTTCGTCGGATAACAAAGCTCCAACACATGCCATCGCGGTCAGTAGCACGGTTGGACACTCTGCCATGTTCCAGGTAGGCCGGTGAAGTATTGGCTGAATATCGTGGAATCGGGCAAAATAAAGATCAAGCAATCTTTGCAAGTCACTGAGGGCTTGGGCTGTATTGGCGTCTTGAACATGTGTCGAGGCGGGCAATTTGCTGTCGGATAGGATTTGAACGAGGCTATCAAGTGCGTTGGTTCTGTCGGAAGATCCGCCCCGGAAACTGCTTTGTAGCACATCTCTCAAGGGGGGTAGCATATATCTGTGTGGTGCGGAATCTTGGGCTTGGTCGAAGGGCCATGGCTGAAGTGCCTGCTGTGGCTCCAAGGGCCGTAGTGTCGGGCTTGGCTGTGCTGTCCTCGTTTGTCCTTGTCTTACTGTCGGAGGCCTGTCCGGATGTTGCGACGACATCCTCCCTGGTGGCGGGAGAGGCTGGGGGGTGTATGTCTGGCGATCAGACCAGCGTTCGACGGCACTAGAGTCGATAATCGGAATTTCCTGCAAAGCTGGGTTTGACTCTGGCATGTCAAAGTCCAGCCAGTCGAATCCGATCATGCGAAAATCAGGCTGCATCAACGCAAGATGGGAAGGCGAGATGCCAGCGCCACCAGGTTCCAGGGCGTTGACGCCGAAGATCGCATCGTCTGCCTCTCCGAATCCTTCCACCGAGCTGACGGCTGGGTCATTATCGAGGTCATCAGCATGGCGCTGGGTACCAAGGTAGGTCGCGGGGAAGAGACTATTGCCCAAAGTTGAGTCAGGAGTTTGGAGGATCTGTGGTGTTTGTGGGATATCGGTGGACTCGAAAGACGGGTCAAATGGTGAAAAGCCGGTGACGCCCGTCGCTTCAGTATGCTCGTTGCTGTCGAGAGCATCCAGTGCCTCGGACTCGAGATCAGACGAACGGGAGTGAGATGCACCGGGAAACTCGCAGATCGCCTGTGCTCCTGTACATGACTGGCAAGGCTGCAAGCGATCGCACTTGAGCTTTTTCGACACACAGCGGTGGCATGATCTCTGGATGGACCGTTTGACGACGAGGTCGACATGGTGAGCGCCGCGCAGGTGGCGGAGGAGGACATCGTTCCGGGAGAATGTTCTGTCACAGTGTGGGCATTTGATCAATGACTTTCGGGACGATGGTAGATGCGTAAGACGATGGCGGTTCAGATGGCTGGGCCGAGAGAACCTCGCGTTGCAGTGAGTGCAGGCCAGTGGCTTCTGGACCAGTGTTAGCAGCGTACGGCGGTGATAGTGTTAGATGCAATTGTAAGCTTACAGAACAACGGTCTGTCGTTTCTATGCCTTCGCCCGCCGCCATGGTGTTGGCTGATTTGCTGTGTTGCGAAAAAGTTGTGCAAACCGCCCCAGGCGCCTCTCCAGCCAGAGGAGAGTTGAAGTCACGACAGTCAGGCCGTCTCCCAAGGCGTACCTGCTCTGATCTGGGGTGTGCTTGCCACTAGAGGACCTGAACAAGGACAACGAGAATGCGGGGATGCGTCGGCGGGGCAAGATTGCAGCTAGGCAGCGCTAGGAACGCCTCAAAGCTCAGGGGAGTCTGCTGTATTACGTACCTGATCCCTAGGTAGGTACCTACAGCTCGGCCCCATGTACCATTTTCGTCCCTCCCACCCATGCTGATACAACACATTTCAGCCCACCCATACTCCCGACGCCTTCATGGTAGCCCGACTCATACACAACGCCCTCCATCAACCTAGCATGCACAGTTAGCCATCATCGTCACCAGCACGCTATCAACAGGACAGAAGACGTACCTCAATATTGACACCCGTGATGAAAGCCGCCTCATCGCTTGCCAGATAGCAACAAGAGTTGGCAATGTCTTCTGGTGTCGACGGCCTTCCCAGCGGGATCGTCGACACGAAGCCCTTGCGGTTCTCCTCGGTATCAGGCTTGCCAATGAACAAATGTGTCATGCCTGTGCTGCCAACAACGGGCGACACGGAGTTGAACCGAATCTGGTTCGGGCCGTATTCGACAGCCATCGTCTTGGTCGCGTTGATGACGGCAGCCTTGGATGCGTTGTACCATGTCAAGCGTGGCCTGGGCCGCGTGCCCGCCGTAGATGCAACCTGGATGAAGCAGCCGGGCCGCTTGTTCTCGAGAAAGTACGGCAACAGCACGTTGGCCGAGTGGTAGACGCCCTTGACATTGACATTCATGACGAGATCAAAGTCCTTCTCCGTCACCTCCTCTGTCGGCTTGTTCGCGTACGTGGCGCCGGCGTTGTTAATGACGAGGTCGAGCTGTCCGAATCTGTCGAGGGCCAACTTCAGGAGCTGCTCCCAATCCGCCGGTTTTGTGACATCGGCGCGCTGAAAAACGGCGCCGAGGTCTTTGGCCACGGCCTGACCTTGCTCCTCTGACAGGTCGGCGATGATGACGTTGGCTCCTTCGGCGACGAACTTGGTGGCAATGCCCTTGCCGAATCCAGAGGCTGCGCCCGTCACGATGGCGGTCTTTCCCTGGAGGCGGCCTGACATTGTGCCTTATGACTGATGATGTGACGGGAAGCGGTGAAAAGGTAGAGGGCGATTAGGCAGTGCAACAATTTCAAGCTGTTATTCGGCGGGTTGTATGTTACGGCGGTGTCTGGCTGCAAGTGGGATGCTCGTCAAGATCTCAACAGGCAATGTCCCAGCTTTTGGCATTCGTTGTCGTCTCACAGGTAACTAACTACCCCTCCTTCGCTTTCCTGTGACCCGTGGCTATCCTGGTAGATTACCTACCGAACTAGGAAAGCAGATCAAGTTACCCCAGAAGTACCCCTCAATGGGTCCTAGCCCCGTGGATACTGGTTTCGTTGTCAGTGGTGGCATCCCTGCTGGGCGATGTGGTGGTACACTCCGATAGTGACGGGATGTGCCACAACCCCCAACCAAACGAGTCCCCAGCAAGCTCAGAAGGGGTCCAGAGTCGTATCAACTCACAAGTCGGCTGCGAGCTACTTGGCTGCTGTCAGAAGCCCGATTTATACCGAGATCGGATCATGCTTACTGCTAAGGTCGCGGCATTCCCGCTGGCTTGACTGGCTGCCATGTATCCTTTGCATTGGCATCATGACTTGAGTAACAGCCTAAACCGCGTCTAGTGAGCCCGAGATCGGACAAGACAACCGAGGACGTCTGATTCTATCAGGAATGCAAAATGTCTGATGTTTGGGAGCTAAAACTTGACTCTCACAATCTCACAATCTAGGCAGTGCTACAAGTCTGCCATCTTGGGATCCATCAGACTCGGCTGTACCATTTTCTCAACTTCCAGCGAACGTCACGATCCTACCACCCTAGCCATGTCTGACACAAAGACGTTTCGCATCCTGGTCCTCCCTGGCGACCATGTCGGCCCTGAGATCATGGCCGAAGCTCTCAAAGTCCTCGACGTTGTGCAGGACGCCCGGCCGAACATTCGATTCGAGCGCACCACAGACATCGTCGGCGGCGCCAGCATTGACAAGCACGGCGTGCCCGTAACACAGTCGGTCCTGGACGCCGCCAAGGCCTCGGACGCAGTCCTCTTTGGAAGCATCGGCGGCCCCGAGTGGGCCGCCGCCACGCCGACGCCAGAATCCGGCCTCCTGCAGCTCAGGCAGCACCTCGACGCATTCGCCAATCTCCGTCCCTGCGAGATCCTGGTGCCCTCCCTCGTGGGCAACTCTCCCATCAAGCCCGAGCTCGTCACGGGCACAAAGTTTATCGTGGTCCGCGAGAACTGCGGCGGTGCCTACTTTGGCGAGAAGCGCGAGGAAGCCGACGTGGCCTCGGATCTCTGGGTCTATTCGCGCCCCGAGGTCGAGCGCCTCGCCCGCGTGAGCGCCGCCGTGGCCCGCATCCTCGGCGACGGCGGCCAGCAGCCGGCCACGGTCTGGAGCGCCGACAAGGCCAACGTGCTCGCCAGCGGCCGTCTCTGGCGCCGCGTCACGTCCGAAATTTTTGCGCGCGAGTTCCCCGACGTTGCGCTGCAGCACCAGCTGGCCGACAGCATGGCCATGCTGATGGTGCGCGACCCGCGTCGCTTCAACGGCGTCATTCACACAGACAACACTTTTGGCGACGTCCTCTCCGACATCTCGGGCGGCATCACAGGCACGCTGGGCGTGCTGCCGAGCGCGAGCATTTCGGGCGTGCCCGGCGAGGGCCGATGCAACGGCATCTATGAGCCAGTTCACGGCAGCGCCCCTGACATCTCGGGCAAGGGACTGGCGAATCCTGTGGCACAGATCCTCAGTCTGGCCATGATGCTGCGGTACTCGTTCCTGCTTGAGGCCGAGGCGTCGGCCATTGAGAAGGCTGTAGTGAAAGTCCTGGATGCGAAGGAAGCTGGCGGCCTCGAGGTCAGGACGGGAGACCTGGGTGGAAAGTCGACATGCAGTCAAGTGGGAGATGCTGTGTGTGATGTTCTGAAAAAATGCTTTGACGAGGAGTAGACTGTCTACAGAAGTCCTGGCGAAGTTGATTTATAGCCAATCCCGCTGAGCATGAAGCCCTTGAAGAGATGGCATAACCATAGGGACAAGTTGGT
The DNA here is from genome assembly GCF_000150825.1 of Verticillium alfalfae VaMs.102. NCBI lineage: Eukaryota > Fungi > Ascomycota > Sordariomycetes > Glomerellales > Plectosphaerellaceae > Verticillium > Verticillium alfalfae. Next base: position 98,594 of record NW_003315021.1, read on the forward strand.
TATGCATCGGTGAATAATGAACTCTTTCTTTTTGTTTTGCGCTCTTGAAAACACTCATGCTCCTTGTCTCTCTTCTTGCCTTGACATTTTAGGTACCTTGGAGATCAGCGTTTCAGCTTGGAGCGCGGATCATACCCAAGCAGGACAAGGACAAATAGTCGTCACAACAACCACAGCCCAGAGCCTTTCTCTGCCAAACAAAACTCGCTTGATTGAATGATGCATGTACTACCCGAACGCCTACCAAATGCGTTTCGTAACCATTTCATACCGCTGAACGCCGTGATATTCACCCTCGGGTGGTTTATCGGATTTTGCTGGCCGCCCCTTGCCAGCGAGGCCCTCGTCCTTATCGGCATGGATCCATCGCTTCTTTTCATCCGGGATCTCCACATGGCCGTAACCACCCAGCCGCTTTCCCTTTGCGTCGTATGAATCTGGCTCTGCCTGAGCCGTAGCGATGAGATGTTCCTTCTTCTTCATCCTCGCATACCGATCCCTCGAGTAGCGGAGAAGGATCATGCTGAGTAATATCTTAAAAACAAGCAAAACCAAAAATGCGATGAAAAACACGACAAGCATGGTCACCGCAGCGATGACATCGTCGGTTGACCAGGAGAACCAGGAAGCCTTGCCGTTCGATGAACCACTCGCTTGCTGCCCGTACACTGCCCGACCGAGTGCGTCCCGCAGAAGCGAGTCCAGTCGGTCGAGCGCAGCCGTCATGGCAGGCGAAGACGGAGTGGCCGACTCCTCTGAGAGAGACGTCTGTGTTGATCTGATGATGGGCGCTGCAACTCGCGTCGAGACAAACATGTGATATGTTTGAACAGACGCCCTGATGAAGAGGCAAGCCAAGGGCAGCGTAGCAAGCCCAACGCGCCGAGTCAGACTAGGCCTGACAAATGCCTGAACACAGTTAGTCAAAAGGTCATGACACGCAAGCGGCCAGGGGAGAACATACGTTTGTGTAGTAATCTTTGCACAGAATGTCGAGGATTCTACTGTAGAAGGTTGGTCTGATCTTGTTGAACTTGTTGATATACGCATGCTTGATGGTATCAACCAGAATCTCGCTTCCTATGACGATGAGGAATGGTGAGAGGACCTCCCCTGACCACAGCCAGGATGGCAAGACGGTGAAGCTATGGGGTAGAATGAAGGGGCTGTGCTGCGGTTTGGTACTTGGCACCTTTAAGTCACCGCTGAGACCAGCTCCAGGGATGGAGAGACCGCCGACCTCCACAACGTTGCGCATGCCAATGATGAACAACATGAGCCAGAGTTGGAATCTTTCGGTGATGTCTGCGCAAGTCAACTGGAAAAGATTGTCTTTTTCAAAACGCTTGAAGACGGTGCTCTTGACTTCGACGAATTGGTTTGACAAGAGCAAGGTCAACAGAGCGTTGGAGTACGAGTTGACTGCAACGTTGAGCGTGATGACCTGGTAATACAATGCAACGGAATGTATGCAGTTGTAGACGAGAGCGAGAAGGAACAGTCCGAAGGGGAGCAGCAGCTTGGAGCGCCCCGATTTGTTGCGTGAAAGCGCTTCGGTGCTGAGCAAGCATTCAAAGATGTCCTGGCCCAAGGCGGACAGCAGACGGTCGCCAACCTGGATTACCGTTAGCAATCCGACATTGGCTTCAATGTACAGCAACTCACCTCAAGCACATTGTAAATGACGAAGAGCTTGATGGCGTCTTGACCTCGAATCACGTGGTACATTCGGCTCGCATCAAGGTTCATCAGGAAAGTCGAGCTAAAAAGAATGATGGCACCTTGCAGGATATCGGCCTTGTGCATCGACGTCAGACTCGACGGCATCGACTTCGTTCTGCGGTGCCGGAGACTGCCATGCAAATCGTGGTGCTTGGTGGCTATGGGTACGACCAAGGGGGATGACCACTGCCATTAGCCTTGGCATCAACGTTTCAGACGGGATTTCTGGGGACCAGTGTCGGGGCATGTGGTTGTCGGCAGCCGCGACCTTGACCAAATTGTCGTGCGAGCTGGCAGTGCGCTTCAGTCGACTCTGGCTTTGGCTACGACTGAGCGTCCCAGGCGCGGCATCGCACTCATCGCATTGTGCGTGAACGGACGGCCGTCGTCCTCGGGACCACAGTCGACCAAGTCCGCTCCAGACATAATTTGCTATCCATTTGGCTTCCCTAGCCACTACGTAGACCCACCATCGGATCAAGACGCCAACGGCGACGCAAAATCGGATAGGCAAGATTGTGAAATTGTAAAGCCAGGCGTCCAGACAGGCTAGCGTTCCGAAAGAGAGCGTTCTCTCGAGGTAAAACGGAATCAGTAGGACGTTTTTGAGGCGCTCAATCTTGACGGCATTGGACTCGTAGGGAATATCATTCGTATGCGAGTGGTGAATGTACAAGGGGCTCGGGCGTTGCGTTGACAGCTCGAGTTGGAGGTGAGTCGGGATGGACATGGGAGGCAGGGGAATGGAAGGCGGCATTGGTGACGGCATAGCCGGCTCTACCGCCTGCGGTCTTAGATACGTCGCAGGTGTCGTCTTGGGTGTTGAGAAGGCGGCGGTGCTATTCGAGTTAAGGTTCAGCGGCGGAGGGCGGAGAGAGGGGTTCAACGAGTTGCGACGTGGAGGTGAAGTCCGTGACTGGTCATCTTTTCGGTTTCCAGGCGGCGTGGATAAGGTTCTTCCTGTGGTCGGTCGTCGCCATTGTTCGTAGGCACGCGATGTTCGCCCGCTATCAGCAGTCAAGGGACCTATCCTCGCGGTGTCGGGCAACTGATGGGCCGACTGGCGAAGGCCCTTGATCTGCTCGGCCAGGGAGATGAGCGGGGGCCGGCCATGGTCTGCACCGTCGTCCGACACAACGGCGACAGGCAGGGACTCGGGTTCGGTCAAGTGCTGCATGCCTGCAGCAGAAAGACGCCTGACTTGTTCGTGGCCTTGCGGTCTCTTGGAGCCAGACGTGTTTCGAGGCCGGTTGCCGAACCCTTCGGCTTTTGACTCGACTGCCGACACAGGCTCAGACACTGTATGCGACTTTCTGGGCCTTGTAACCTCCAGCGCTGCGCCCGAGGATATCGAGTCGGAGGAGGAGTCTTCGTCGTCCGAACTCCCAGCATGGAAGGCAGGGCTGAGGCTGTCGGGAGTGGGCACAGCTGGGGCAGGGCCGGGACCCCTGGCCCCAGAAGGGAAAGGAACCACGTTTGAGGCTTTCTTCCATTCGGCAGAATGAATAGTAACCTCCTTATCGGCAGGAAATCGACAATTTCCGGGGGCGGGGTAGGCATTTTGGAAGCCGAGTCGACAGCATCCCGGGCTGTTACGCCAAGTTCGCCCTTGCGGTCATGGTGGTGAGCACCATTGGCGGCACCATTGGTGGTAGGGGAATGCGTCCCGCGGCCATTCAACCCCGATCCTTCGCTACTGGCCATCGGCGTCGATTGTAGTCGCCATTCGGGGGGGGGGGGAGGAGGACTGCGACAAAGTCTGGCGGGAGACGAACGAGGCTGTCTGTTGATGTCGAAGAAGGAGCCAATGAAGTTGTGGTCGAGGTGCAAAAAGCAGCGCGCGGTTGGCAGCAAGCACTCTTGCGGAGATGTGATAGCCCTGCGTTGGGCGATGCAGTGTACCTGTGTACCTAGGTAGTGAGTGGCCCAGGCGAGGCCACCCCAAGGCTCGTGGCTGTCGGTGCTACAAACCCGCCACAGGCAAGGTAGGGGCTAGCCCCACATGGATTGACAGCATGACCAGGACTATTGCCGGGCGCATGTCCCACTTGCGTCGAAATTAGTGGGGAGATGGAAGCTGTGCAGTGCTTCTGCTACTACCTACCTTAGGTACCTAGGTACCTAGGTACCTTACCTAACCTACCTACCTAACTTACCTAGGTACCTAGGTAGGTACTGACCTACCATATCCAGGTAGGTACCGACGCTCCAGTACCTGGGAGCCAAGTGATCGCATCGCCAATCTCGAGCCCCTCCTCACGACCACCCACATCCTCCCACCCTAAGACCCCGAACGGCCGAGGTGCCAGCATTCGGGGGCGGGGTTTCGATGCGATGGCGTACCAAATTTGCATCCGAACCATGGCACGCCTGCGCGGAATTTGGCTGACATGACTCTACGCCTTGACAAAGCCAGGTCCCTTCAGCGCGCGGCAGCTAGCTCGGCCAGCTTGGTTCTTAACTCCAGCTTGTCGTTATCACCGACACAGATCGCGACTTGTGCCCGGGAACGGTATCCAAGAACTGTGGGTTTGTGGATTCCACTTGCGGGGACCACCACATTCGCAGACACTGAATTCCCCTCGATATGACGCGATGGCGGCCAGGTCGGCACGACTAGTGACACTGGGACACAGGACCCTGACCCAGTTGTCTCCGAACCTGGCCCAGGGAACCGGAAATATTTAGTAGAAAGGCGTCGACAAGTCCGCCGCCTAGTGTAATTCTCCTAGGCCCCCCCAACTCTTGCGCTTCTTCATTGCTCGCCTTGACGACGACCACTCAAACAGCACTACCACCACAGACACACGCTCACAATGGCTTCCTATCCCCCTGGACAGTGCTGCGCCGCCACCGGCTTCAAGCACGAGTGAGTAGCCTGTCCCCGCCCTTCTCGCCCTTCTCACCCAAGGCCGCAACATACTGACCTGACCGGAATTCAGGGGCACACCTACTGGCGAAGACATCAAGATCAACGCCGGAAAGATCGCAGCTTATGTGGCCAAGCCCGCCGCTGACAAGAACAACGCAGGCGCTGGCATTATCTTGATTCCCGACATCTTTGCCATCTCCAACAATAGCAAGCTCCTCGCAGACCAGTTCGCAGGCGCCGGCTACACCACCTTGATTCCTGACATCTTCAACGGCGACGAGGTCTTTGAGTGGGGCAAGTATGATATCATGAAGTACATTACCGAGGGCGCCGACGCAACAACCCCCATACGCCCGAGTATGTAGACGCTATCGTCGTCGCCGGCATCAGCCCTGAAGAGACTTTGCATCACCAAGATTGGCGGCGTGGGATACTGCTTCGGCGGCAAGGTATGTCAACATCGCGACCCGATTCAGGACTAGGCTGACCATACAGTACGTCGTTCGTCACTACAACAGCGGCATCAACGTTGGCTACACGGCCCACCCCAGCTTCATCGAGGAGAAGGAGCTCGCTGCCATCACTGGGCCTCTTGCCATCTCGGCTGCTGAGACGGACGCCATCTTTCCTGCCGAGAAGCGCCACCAGAGCGAGGTGATTCTGAAGGAGACTGGTCAGCCCTACCAAATCAACCTCTTCTCCGGCGTTGAGCATGGGTTTGCCACCCGCGGCGACATGAGCATCAAGCACCTGCGGTTTGCTAAAGAGCAAGCCTTCCAGCAGGCCGCCGCCTGGTTTGACTACTTCCTCTTGTGAAATGGAGAGAACGTGGCGCATGCCGTGACGACGAAGGCGGAACTTGCGACATGGAGGCGCCCGTCAAGAATATGAAAATTTATACCCCGTTACCCTGCGCAGCATTTGCTACAGTGACTTGGTGATTCGGTGGTGGGCATGTCTACATGTCCCTAGGACCGCTCGGTCTTAACAAAGTCAGCACACCTCTCAGCAACCATGTACGTAGCGGCTACGGTGTGCGCACTCGGCAGCCTTGGGAAGACGCTTGCATCGGCGACGCGCAGATTTCGGAAACCGTGCACCTTGAGGTCCTGTCCAACGACACCACCTTCCTCCTCCTTGGCCATTCGGCACGTCGATGTCGCATGAAGTGTGCTTCTGATTCTTTTCTTGACGAACTTGTCAATCTCAGCATCGGTTGCGTCGCGCCAGCTGCCCTGCGTGGTGCCCGCTCGGACACCAGGCGCGCGGTGCCACACTGCTTCGAAGGGATATCCCGTGGTACGGAAGCGCTCGATGAAGTGCATTGCGAAACGGGTCGCCTTGCGGGTCACGGCCCAGTCGCGGTCGTCAGTGACAAAAGGGTGATACATTTTGGGGTTGGTGAGCGGGTCATCCGACGCAAGCTCGATGTGACCACTTGAGAAAGGCTGTAAGAGGGTGACATAGAGGCTGTAGTAGCCCTTCTGCTTGTCGTAGTCCTCATCCATCGAGTGGCCGCAGAGGATGTACTCAATGTCTGGTATGTTCTCCTGTCGATGTGCGTCCAGCGTGCTGTTCTTTTGGGTATCAAAATGCTTGACTTCCATCGTTTCGTCATCAATGGCTCCCGAACGAATGAATATGCAGTACTGAGTCGTGATCGAGGCGAAGTAGCCTGTCTTGAAAATGACAAACACGAGGAAGGACCAAATGGCGACGAGTGGCCTCAATAGATAGATCCACGAGTCTGAGGGCAACACCTCGAAAGCGACACCAAAGGAAATATGATCCTTCAAATTTGCGCCGACACCCGGCATGTCGCGAATAACGGGTATGTTATGCTTCGCGAGCTGCGGCTTGGGTCCGATTCCGCTGCTCAAATTAGTACGATGAAGCACGATGCGCATCAGACACTTTCTGGCAGGGTGCGTACCTCAGCATAAGCACTTGTGGCGAGAAGAGCGCACCACAGCATACAATGACCTCGCGCCTCGCCTTGACAAAGCATCGTCGAGGGCGTCTCCTTGACTCACCATCGACGACGTAGACACCAGTCACCTCACTTCCGTCCTGATTCACCTCCAGTCTAGTGGCCACGGCACCGCCGCAGATTGTCAAGTGGCCTTGCCTCTTGATGGCGATCTCTTTGGGAGTAGCCAGCTGCGAGAGAGTCGCGTGCTGCTCGTCATCATGATATCACGTCGACATCAACAGCTGTCACTAGATCGTCAAATCACCACCTACTGTACCCAACATCGTTGCAGTCTTGTCAGCTATGCAGTCAGCAGAGTGTTTGTTACGTGATCGCGTCATCGACGTACTAGTCATCAACAGTGAACAATGACTTTTGATGTCGAACCAACAGTGGTCCTGGTCAGGTGGTCAGCACAGGCTCCCCTGGGCATGTTGTTAGTTTGTGCTAGATCAAATTACCATGTTGACCGCGCCCTGGTGCATCACGATGGGTCAGAGATGCATTCTCCATCTTGCGGAAGTATGGCTCGCACTCCTTGAATGACCACTTGTCGTTGCCACATGCTGCCCAGGAGTCATACAAGCCCGGTGTGCCCTTGGTGAGCATAAGCCCATTGATACGTGAGGCGCCGCCGAGGGCACGAGACGTATAAGTGTGAACCTGCGCGCCGTCCCAACGTTCATCCGGCTCCGAGTACAGTACGCTGACCTGGGGACCGTCCTTTTGCAGCCCTTGGCTTAGCAGCGGTATGCTTGACAGCCAGTCGTCCTTGATCTTTCCGCGAGAGAGGACGAGAACAGTCACGGATGGGTCTTCACTGAGGCGAGCCGCAAGGACGCAGGCAGCGGTTCCACCTGCAGAAGAACATCAGTAATATGCCTAGACCAGAAGCGTAAGCAATGGAAAATACCGCCGACGACAATGTAGTCGAACGTCTTGCCATCAACATCTGCCACAGTCTTCTCAGGATATCTGGGCGAAAAAGGCCACACCATCTTGATGCCGTCGGGTATATGCTGATGCACTCGGAATGCACATGCAAGCGTAGAACGGTGTTCATTTGAGAATGGGTGAATGACATTTATGTTCTCTGGTTTCATCCATTTGAGACGAGAGAGGCCGGTCTATCCGAAAGTTAGAATCTAATGATACCTTGGATGGTGTTCGTTCCTAATGGCATCAACAGCCAATCACACCAATCAATGAGCGGAATCAAAACATGCAACCGTGCATACAACATCATCAAGGTCCTTGATATCATCTAACTTGACAAGTGAGTGACCGTCAAGGGGGTTGCTCGAAGAATCCGACCCCCACAAGTGGCCAAGCACTTCCGTGGGCGGGAGGCTCAGCATAACAACGGGGAGAGCCGTTGGCGGGAAGCAAGCCCCCGCGCGCCGCGGTTTCCCCGTTCCCGTCCATCCTCTTCACCCAATCCTTGCTGGGTCCAGATCCTTCCGACTAGGATGCAACTGGTCAAAGTTGCGTCTCCCACCACCCCAAGTTCAGTTAGGCTGTCGACTGTTGCCAAGCTCCATCCCCCAGACATCATGTATTTTTTCCACATTCAATTTATCGATGCCAAGCAACACGCCTTCTGCCTGAGATGACGACGACAAGAAGATGGCCATGTCGCTTACCTGGATCGCGCGGCATGACCTGCCCTAGGATGCCCAGAATGACAGTCACGAGCGGCTGAAGTATGCCTAAGCACCATCCAGAACCAGCCCTACTCGACAGGCGGGCCTCAACCCAATGGCGGATCCATGCACGACCAGGGGACTGGCCCCCCTTCCCCTCAGACGGAGCGGCTGTGCTAGCTGACCATGCTGGTTGTGCTGTGCTGCAGCTCGAATCCCAACCACCCGTCCGCGCACGCTCTGAGCCGCCCCTGGATGCTCCAGCCGCAGCCTCGTTGCCCTTGAGCCGTCTGGGCCCCAGAGCGACTGGCCGTGTGGGCAACAAGTACTCTTTCGGAGCCGCTGCCACCATCGCAGAGAGCTCTTCGACCTTTTGTGATTTCGTCACACGAGATTCCGGACCGGAGGCGGACAACTGGCTGCCTCTGACGACCACCAAGTACGCTTCCAAAATATATATACTCGCTTGCCTACAATCCTGTGTACCTCGAGCCTCGAATCCAGGCACCCGCCGTATCTTCCCCCGACCTTGACGCCCGACGACCTCACACGAAAGCCGGCCCTCAACCTCTACAACCTGACTTCTTGTACCGTCTGGCGACAGAAACAGCACGATGGGAGACAGCAACAGTGAGCTGTACGTGGCGATTGCTGCTCTGCTCATATCTCTAGTAGCCCTGGCTGCTTCGGTTCTGCAAGTCGCCCAGCAGTACTTCGCCTCTGCCACCGGCTACGCCAGCTGCGACGAGAAGGTCATAGGCAAATGGTCAAGCTCTACAATACGAATTCTAAAGCCATACGAGTTTCGCTTCGAGGTCCAGTATCAGGCTCCGGTCATCTTCCTCTGTCGCCTCGACAACAAGAACGGTCCCGTGCCGGACGTCAAAATTATTCCTCTCGTGGGAAGCGACGAAAGCCGTCGAGAGAGTTGCAGTGACATTCAGGAGGACGGTCGCAACACACAAAAGTCCAGCCAAGTACAAAAGGAAAAGTCCAATCGAGTGAAGCAGAAAGAAGCCATACATACCGCAGACAATGAATTGGCTTCCTGGGTTACCTTGCTGGCAGCCTTCCAGCGAATGGAGCATGATTCGAGAGACTGGCAACAGAAGCTCCTCGAGAAGCCACTCCGTCCTCCAACAGGCGATCCGCAGAATGCACTGTTGAAGCCCGAGGAGGTTGAGGAAGTGGAAAAGAAACACACATTGGTCGTTGCCTTGCAGAAGAAGACAAAGAGCTGGGATACGATGCCGGCAGGCGTCAAGAAGCCGTATGCAACCACAACTTGGTGTCATATGGTGGAGATGGCTGCGCTGCTCGGGATATACTGGAGCGAATTCGACCGATCACATGACCGCTACCGAGCTGAAGGCAACGGTTACATGTTGACGGGTGAAAAAATGACCGACCTTGGTATCATGTTCACCTTTCAAGTCTATGGGAAGAGCGAATTCAAAGCCAACCGCATCATCCCGGTTGAGGAGGTGAAGGACCTGTGCTTCGGGGTCGTGCCAACGATATTTCGACGACCCGAGGCGGTTGATATGCGACGTCTCACAGATGACCGCCAGGATCTCAGCATGCTCAACTTGTCCAACCGGATTGAGATTTCAGAGACACTGGGCCTTATTGGTTGCAACACCAACACTGTCAACTACTTTGCTCGTGAAGACACGCAGAACAAGCGTGTTGCTCACCTCTTTCCTAGTAAGCAGTTCTCCATCACCGTGTTGCTGACAAGGCACCCTAACCTCATCGCAGTCGCGTTTGAAATCATCGGCATGCTAGGTCGGACTCTTCACATCGATCACAGTGTCTTCCGATGCCTCCCGAACCCTACGATGTATTTTTGGAACACCAAGACATTCTCGCTACCAAAGCTGCTTGATGCTTACCTCAAAGAATCCAACAAGCGCGG
>NW_003315021.1:109097-112065 GCF_000150825.1 Verticillium alfalfae VaMs.102
GAGAAGGTCAACGAAAAGGATGCCGAGGCGCAAAGCCCCATTCAGTTCGACAGCACACCGCACGATTTGAGGATATTGATTCCGCGGCTCCCGAGGACAAACAGGCCAAGCTCATGGAGGTTTATTTCCAAGCAATCCGTAACAAGGTCATCGGCACGGCTTTGCGTTCAACGAAACGGCGCGAATCTCTAACCCCGATGCTGCCGCTGGCCACACCAAGCAGCCAAAAGCGAACCGCGGGACAAACGATTGTGGAAGCCTCTGAAGACGGTGACGAAGAAGACGGAGAGGACGAGGATGAAGATGATGATGTGGCAGAGGAGGATGAACTCTGGAAGCTGCCCACGGACGACGTCTCACATGAAGATATATGGTGCACGCTCGTGTTCCGGATGATCTGTTGGCTGATGCTTCATGACTTCAACAAGAACGACAAACAAATCTCGAAGAGCGAGCTACGGGGAAGCCGACTGCCCATCTACATTGCGTAAGGCTTTGATGTTGGACGCTATGAACGAGGGAGATAGCTCGCAGGAAAGAAGGTTTATGAATGATGACATGCAGCGAAACATTTGCTAGACTATCTTGACCAAGTACCAAATGATCACTTGTTTCCGCGCGCATATTCTCAGAGCGTCACGCCTATATGTGGGTACTACAATAACTGCTCGCGGCCAGCCCGATGCCTTTGACAGTCCCAACAAAGTTCCCTGCTACCTATGGCTAAGGTACTGGTATCGGCCCCGGCTTTGGGATTGGAATCACACAGATCAGCGTCGGGCTGACCGTATCTGTGGCGGGTACTGTGGCTGAGTGGAGACTTCTCAGGGTAGGTACACAGGTACCTCACCCAAGGTTCTCGGCGGCGGCGCTCAGTAGTGAGAAGCGTCTCGCCGTGGACGGACAATTTACTGCATGCTCTACGAAGCGTGGGACCCGGGTCGCACCAGGCAAACGCTTTCTCGGACGTTCCAGCACGAGGCGGCGACGACGACGGTGCAACCAGACCACCAAGCGTCGGCGAGTCTCCAGAGGCGTTTCCGAAAGTGCCGGAGTGCGGCCCCCGGTCCGAGTCTCTTCCAGGGGCGCTGCTTACCACCGGATGCCTCAGAAGCACTACACGGCGCGAGAGGCAACAGGTGAACACCAGCAAGTCTATTTAGGGCTTGAGCAGGTGAGCAGAATACGCAGCCAGACATTTCGGCAGCAGGCACGTAGGGCTCGGAGCGTACGGCTAAGGTTGTCATCTTGATGTAAGCGAAATCTAGGAGGCAGAGGAATGTGAATGACGCACAGCTGCCTCACCCCGAGGCAGAGGCGCCAATGGATTCATCAGCACATTGCCCCCCCCCCCCAACTGCCTGGAAGGCATTGGCACGACGCTGCCGATGCTGAACCGCCCCCTGATGTGACCTTGATGCCCTCGAGTCGAGACGCTGGTGGGAATCAAGGAACGCGAGGAACCTCATGCGCTGGTCTGTGCGGGGTCAGCCACTGTTAGCGAGAAAGTACCACAGGCGGGAGGATCGTGGGGTGAGTGACATTGGCCCCTAAGGCCACGAGCCTGACTCGTCTGAGAATAACTCGTCGGCTGCCAAAGGAAGAAAAAACACTCGCCTGCGAGGTACCTAGGCGGCAGGCAGGGCAGGCCCAAGGAGGGAGGCGAGCAAGGCAGAAGAGACTAGGAGAAGAAGGGGTGAGTGAGGGGGCCGAGGGGCGCAGAACGACGGTGCGTGCACAGTGTCGAGCTGGGGGCAAAGGGCTCAAGACAAGCGGAGAAGCCTAGCCTCCTTGCCTCCTTGTCTCCTTGTCTCCTGGGAGGCCCCTAGCTTCCTCGCCTCCGGCGCCTGGCTGTCCCCGACCGCTCGCTGTCTCACTGCGTATCGCTCTTGCCGCCTCCTTCAGGCGCACTTGGCACTGGTCACTGGCCACTGACCACTAACAATCGACTGACTAACGAGAAAAGAGGGTCCGGTTTTTTGGGATGCAGGTGCAGTGCACGAGGTATGGCAAGGCCGGGCTGTAGGGACGGGCAAGTGCACTGGCGAATGGATCCTGGTTTCGCAAGGCAGGAAAGCCCAGTAGAACCACCGCCAGCCAGAGAGACACATTCCTCCTCCTTGACCTCCTACTCCTCCTCCCACCATCAACGTTCGCCGGCTACCTCGAACACCGTAAGCAGCCGGACTCTACACATTCTCCTCCACCCCTCCTCCTTCTCCTCCTCCATACACTGCCGACGCTGTTCGACCCCTCTCGAACCCTCCCCCGACTTTGTCGAGCGACCACTGCGATCCGACCTGCCTTACACCCTCCCACAGACGGCGAATGCTACTGGAGGGAACAAGGGACAAGTCACAGCACGACAAGGAGGCCGAACCCCCCGCCCTTTTACTCCGCCGCACACTTGACCATGGTCTGGCCTTGACAACAACGCATCTCTTCTTGAACTCGATCTTTGCGAAGCATCACGTTTCCATCCAAGTCTTTCGGCCTTCGTTTGTCACTCGAGCACGCCTGCGCCAAGCCTCCATCACTATCACTGCTTGTCATCCCTGACGAATTGTCGCTACAGGCGGAACACCGCTTGGGTCAAACCCAGCCCTTCTCAACCGCCACCAGTTTCTTCTCCCACGCGTTGTCGACTCCCCCGATACCGCCCACAAACTATCCCGCCTTGATCCATACCACAACTTTTTTTTCTCTTACCTATCTTACTCGGACGCGGGTCTTTTCGACCCTGCCGTCGTCATGACACCGTCGCCAGGTCCCCCCACCGCACCCGTCGAAGCCAGGCGACCAGCCTCCAGCCAGACTGTCTCCGTCACCTTTGACGAGGACAACAAGGCCGTCCTGGCCCTGACACATCCCACCTGCACTTTGAGGTCTCCGAATGCATTGAAACCAAGACTGTCACGACGACCACGACAACTAAGAGAACGTACCCGCTGTCCATGTCCGCGATGCC
>NW_003315021.1:113091-126388 GCF_000150825.1 Verticillium alfalfae VaMs.102
TTCACATACCATGTTCGACGTGCGATCCATGATGGAGACTTTCGATTCCATGCCCAACGAGATGAAAAGCTTCATCATGTACCAGTTTTTGCGTCGTTGTCCACGCAAGACCCTCCGATTAGTCGCTGACGCTGTTACCCCTGCTCTCAAATGCGACTTCCTCAAACAGCTTCCCCTCGAGCTCAGCTTCAACGTCCTGTCATATCTTGATCACCAGGATCTCTGCCGTGCGGCCCAAGTTTCCAAGAACTGGCGCAACATTATTGATACCAACGAAACTGGATGGAAGGAGTTGTTTGATCGCGACGGCTTTACTCTGCCTAAGGGCGAGCTCGACAAGGCCATAGTACAGGGCTGGGGCTGGCAGGATCCGGTCGGCGCCATGGGAGCCGAGGTTGACCTTAGCAGAATCAATCTGATGAGCTCACAGGAGACCGAAGTCGCGAAGACTATTGCGAAGCCCGACCCGACTGCAAAGCTCAGAAGCGCAAAGAGGAAGCGGGGTCTTAACATTGGCGGCGCCGACCGGTCCAAGCGGAGGGCGAGCGCGCAAGAAACGGCCCGCGTCGAGGCTGCACATGGTGTAGCCAGGCAGCACAAGTCGGCAGGTCCTCTTTCGGCTGCTAATGCCGCTGCAGCGGCCGTGCCGAACCCCAAGATGGGACTTCCCAGCCTCCAGAAGCTACATCTCTACAAGTCCCTTTACCGCCGCCACCACATGATCCGTCAAAGCTGGACGAGCGGCAAAGTCAAGCCTGGCCATGTCGCTTTCGCTGCTCATCCACGTCATGTCATTACTTGTCTGCAGTTTGACGAAGACAAGATTATCACGGGCAGTGATGACACGCTTATTCATGTCTACGACACGAAGACGGGCAAACTGCGCAAGAAGCTTGAGGGCCACGAAGGCGGCGTCTGGGCGCTTCAGTATGAAGGCAATGTCCTCGTGTCCGGTTCGACGGATCGATCGGTTCGCGTTTGGGATATTGAGAAGGGGTTCTGCACTCAAGTGTTTTATGGCCACACGAGCACAGTGCGCTGTCTCCAGATTCTGATGCCCACCGAGATTGGCAAGTCGCACGACGGATCGTCCATCATGATGCCACCGAAGCCGCTCATCATCACCGGATCCCGCGACAGCCAGCTCCGCGTCTGGCGGCTGCCCGAGCCAGGCTCTCGTCGTTATATTCAGACGGGTCCCCCTGCCAACGACGCAGACTGTCCGTACTTTATCCGCACACTTACCGGCCATACGCACTCGGTTCGCGCCATCTCAGCACACGGTGACACCCTCGTCAGCGGTAGCTACGACAGCACAGTCCGTGTCTGGCGAATCAGCACGGGCGAGTCACTTCACGTACTTCACGGCCACTCGCAGAAAGTGTACAGTGTTGTGCTGGACCATGAGCGCAACCGATGCATCTCGGGATCAATGGACTCGCTGGTCAAGATCTGGGACCTCAACACGGGCGCTTGCCTGTACACACTCGAAGGACACAGCTTGCTTGTCGGCCTGTTGGATCTCCGTGACCAGAGGCTCGTATCAGCTGCAGCCGACAGCACCCTGCGCATCTGGGACCCGGAGAACGGCAAATGTCGGAACGTCTTGACGGCTCACACTGGCGCCATTACCTGCTTCCAACATGACGGCCGAAAGGTCATCTCAGGCAGCGAGAAAACCGTCAAGATGTGGGATATCCGGACTGGCGAGCACGTCCAGAACCTCCTGACGGACCTCAGTGGTGTCTGGCAGGTCAAGTTCGACGAGCGACGCTGCGTGGCAGCTGTTCAGAGAGGCAACTTGACGTATATTGAGGTAAGGAGTCTGAAAGTCACGAAACGATTGTCCTGCTAACTGTGAGGTTCTAGATTCTTGACTTTGGGGCTGTTCGAGACGGCCAGCCGCCCGAGGAGCTGGGCGAGCGCAAATTGCTTAACGAGGCTGAGCACAGCACATTGATGGCCGCCGAAGACTTGTAGTATCGCGGGCGGAACATGGACTAGCATTCACACGGAACGGCGAATGGGGCGCGGGATATGACGATTTGATTCTTACTGCATCACACCATACCCATTACGGCACGACAGCATGATCAGAAGGACGATCACGGAGATACTGCCGAGGACTTGCTATTGGAATTATTTTGGCGTTTGGTATGGGCGGCTTCAGAACGCCGCGGGGTGTCGGGAGAGAATGGAATGCACATATGCGTCGCTGGTTGCATACTTGTAAGCTTAATTAGGCCATCGGGGCTCGGACCTGGGCGTCAGCTCTCAGCTCTCAGCTCTCAGCCTACCTATAAGCCTTGACTCGGTTAGCCGGGCTGTCCGAGCAGCACGACGTATACATACAACATGGCATTTTGATTCTATCGAGGACGTTGTCGATGCGTAATCGTGGGCGTGCAGGCACGACTGCTAGTACGCGACGGCTGAGAAAGCAGCCATATGTTGCTACGTGATTATTCGTCACGGCATCTACCTTCTGCAAAGATAAGAAGTCAAGGCACTGGGTGACTTGAATATGCCAATCACTGGCCATAACACATTTGCGTGCAGGCGCTTTGGAACATATTGCTCGCAGCGGGCTTTTTGACGCCGTTCGTACTGAGGCCTCGTCATGAAGGTTAGTGTTCATATGACTTTACCAGGTCAACGACACCAGGGTGCAGGCCCTATTTAATGCTCGAAGCATTTCTGCCTAGCGAACTTTTCGGTATAGCTCGATGGCCATCCACTACACATGAGCGTTCAAGTCTGTTCATAGAGTGGGAGCATCTCCCAGCGGACAACAGAGACAGAGTCCTGTTTAGCCTCGTCTGGTACACGATGCTGGGGATCCGGCGTCCTGGCATGAGTGCATTGGCGTTCCTTCCTTGCGCCATAGGCTAGTAGTGTCTTCATACGAGTCATGTGCTTTGCTGGTCCCCGACGCGCGTCAATTTCCGCTTCTATGATCACAGGTATCACCCACTGTTTCGTCGCGGGTCTGCTTCAACTGCCCGAGATGGGGCACAATCTTGTTGTATTTGATATCGTGTGTATTGTCTATTTCGTGTTTAGGACGCCTGGCTGCTTTGACCGACGTGTCGCGCCTGACGGTTCGCTCGCTGGGGTCAGGGACAAACGGCGGCCAACGCAGGCAACAACATTCATCCAAAAGAAAGAAAATCATGTACAGGGCTTACATGGCAAAACAAGAGCCTAGGGAGAAAGAAAAAACCAAACAACGCTAGTTCCGCACGTACGACTCGGGCTCCAACTTGTCGACGACGCACTGGTGGCCCACGACGGGATTGCACCGCGCGGCCCGGCCGCCCTCGAGCCTGACGGCATAGTCGACCCCCGAGGGGCTGGACATGCCGTACTGCTGAAAGTCGGTGCTCACGACCTGGGCGCCGCTCGCCAGGGCCGCGTCGCGCATGCCCGTGGTGTCGTTGCTGAAGAGGGTCTCGAGGGGCACGTCGGCGCGCGTGCGGACCCAGTAGTTGAGCTGGACGGCGCGCTGGATCGCGGCCGTGTTGGCGGCGCCCGTGGGGTTGTTGAGCTTGCGGAAGGCGCAGTCGGCGTCGCCCTCGGCGGCGTTGGTGAAGAGGACGCGGCCCCTCGAGGTTGGGGTGGCCCGGCCGTGTAGGTGGTGCGTATGGGAGACACGGGCCCGTTGTCCATGAGGAAGAAGACGCGGCCGCGGGCCGAGTCGAGGTCGGGCCAGCCGCGCTCCAGCACGGCGTCCTCGAGCGTCAGGTTGGTGGGGACGCCGCGGCGCAGGTCGTCGGGCACGATGAGGCGGTCGGCGGGGAAGATGGCGCGGATCTCGGCATCGAGGCCCGCGAGCAGCTTCTCGTCATTCCAGGGGATGGCCTTGGCGCCGCCGAGGAGCACGAGCCCCGGGTCCGACTCGTTGAACTCGATCAAGATGGGCAGGGGAATGTGAGCGCGGTGGGCGTCGCTCCAGCTCTTGACGAGCTCGAGGCAGTGCTTCAGCGTGACACACGTCGTGTGGACGTCGCCGTCGGCTATGTGAAGCACCTTGGTCCCGCGCTCGCGCCAGCGGGGGTCTTGGTCGTAGGGAAGGTTGGCCAGCTTGCGGATCAGCGGCTTGGCGTAGTGCCCGCCCTTGGGGTCGGCGAACACGTCGAGCTCGAGGCTGCGGATCGACTGATAATTGAGCTGAATGTCGAGGGCCGCTTGCGAGTATTTCAAGTCCCGCGAGGAGCCCGGAATGAACTGCTCGATAGTCACCAGCTCCTCGGGCGACGGCTGCAGGTGGTAACTGTTGTTAGAGCCCACACACTGGATCTGGTTCATGCGCGTGGCTGACGACCAGGTGAGGCCGCCTTGGCGCATCGCGGTTGCAAGCGGCCGCCACCATGGGCACGAGGGCTGCACGCATTCGTCAGTATGGCTGGTCTACATCTTCAGCGCAAAAGGGCTCTAGGAGACTCACCGAGGGCGATGAGACGCATGTTGGCTGTGGCTTAGTGCGAGAGAGCTGTGTCGGTGGAAGAAACAAAAAACAACAACAGAGAAACGATGTCCGTCCTCTAAGTGTACATTCAAGCGACGTTCGACCAACGGAATTCCATTTCTGGGGCACGATGTATAGTTTAACGACGTGGTGCGAATGTAACAGCATTGAACTCAACCCATTCGTATCTGCCTCCCTTCGGGGTTCGAGATTAAGACATCGGCCAATGGCAGTCGGACGGGTGTCCATGTGGTCTGAAGCGCGTCAACTGCCGATCGAATCAACCACATGGCTGAAGGCAAAAGTGTCGAAACCCTCCGAGATAGTTGCGACCCCTTGCCTGTGGGTCCTTAGAGGAAGTTATCAAAGCTATCATCGTTGGTTGCTGAGAAAATGAGTGAATCAAAGCCTATGCCTTTACCCCCCGCCTTTTTTTCAACAGTTTTATTCGTGTAGGGATAAGATGCCTTAGTGTACCCGTCCTCACATACCCGTTTATCTTTCCCTGTCGCGTAAGGCAGTGAGCCCATGTTGGATGGCTCACTGCTGGTGGTGATCATGCAATACGGGAGTTCGGATCACGGTGATCTCTGTTGCTGGATCACTGTCCCTGGTGATCCTTTCACGTGACTCGACGCTTGGCGTCTCCAAGGTATCTTTATCGTGCCCCTCGTTGGTGTCATCCTCAGGGTCGCCCTTGGGGTTGGTCTTGTTCCTTGCTTGTTGCACCTAGGGGGCCGTACCTTAGGCCTTTAGACTCTACATCTACTCGGGCCAAGGCCGTTCTGTCGGCTTATGGGATATGGACAGAACTGTTGAGTAGTTAGGAAGGAAGTCGCAGCAAACTAAATCCCCAGTCGACACGGGGCCTTGCACTTCAAAAGTACTGCATTTAATGCTAGTTCCCGTTTGCGACCAGAGCTAGGACCAGGTTGGACAATAATCGCAGACTTGCCGATCGCGCCTCATGCCCTCGATGGCTGACGAGACAGTTGATTATAAGGTCGGGTCGCTATGCAGGCGTCACATGACCCTCCTGACGTTGGTTGACTTGAGACCACTGGACTAAATCCGCAAAAAGCCATGCGAAAGACGGAGTGACAGAAACTTAATTTCAATTTTGCAAAAGGAAGACGCAAAGCGCCATGCCTCCGGGTAGCTGTGCTGTGCACCAGCTCGATAACGCCGACGCCTTTTGCCCTCGTGTCAACAACCCGATACCAACCCTAACCCTGAGTGACAATCATCAACCGTCTCGAGCCTTGAATATCCTTAGCTCCTCAGCCTTATTTCTATCCGATGCGGCCCGTGTTAGACAATAGACTGCCAGAAAGCCACATTCACGTCCTTGGGCCTGATGCCCGGTGCTCGCCCAAGACACACAGATCGTTGCACGAGTTCTAGACAGACGTGAGCCATTCCATCCACTTCTGTAAGAGCAGCAAAGAAATACGTACGTTCCACCAGTATTTCAACGTTTATGCTGACTCGTCTCTTGCGCGGCGTTGCCGTCTTGGTCGAAACCCGCTGCGACAGATCATACAGCATTGGATCCACGGGTACCGTCCCATCCATGAGGTGGTGCGTCGGCAACGGCGCCGCGAGCAGGGCTGCGATTTCCTCTTCCCCCGTGACGGTAGGGCCTGACCAGGTATCCGAGCTGGTGGCCGGTGTTGGGGCCAGGCTCGACCCAACAGTACCAGCGTCGCCCGAGAGCCAGACGGTCGACTTGTCGACAGCAGTCGAGTCCGGAGGGGCCTGAGTCGGGGCGCCGAGCGTCGAATCATCAATGTCAGCCGACACAAAGTCGGCAGCTGGGGGAATGACGATGCCTCGTTGTTGCAGGTACCACTCGACTTCGTCGCAGTCGAAAAAGTCGCCTTCGAAGCCGGGCGACGAGATGCGAAGTCGGTGGTCAACACGCAGGTCTCTCGTCTCTTCGACAGCCGGGCTCCACGGTCCGGGGCCGAAGTTCGAGTCCCTCGCGATTTTACTGCGATTCGGTTCATCAGTTCCCTCGTTTCCCACCAGAGGGCGCGGCCGTGTCAGGCCCGGTTTGCCGTGTTCCAGGCCTGCACCCTTCTCTTTCATGTCTGTCTCGAGCGAAACACTGTCCAATTCGTTCAGATCTTGGAAAAAGGTGCCCGCGCCGCCGAGATGTAGAAAGGGATGACGCCAATTGCTGAGCGTCTCGCGTTGGTTCACACTGAGGCAGTTAGCAAGGCGCTCAATGATGCGTTCTCGGCTCTCGAAGAGCAGGCAGAAGCCGAAGACGCCGGCGACTGCCTCCGGCGGCGGGTTAGGCATGGAAAATAGGCGCACCGCCTGCTCCACCGCCCTGCGCTGCAGCCGCCGACCAAAGGTGCGTTCTTGATAGGAGAGCGACGGCGGAGACGACAGCGCGGGCACGCCGCCGGGGGCCAGCGTCAGATGGCCGGATAAGCCCGGATTTGGCGTTGGGAAGAGAAGGGTGGTGGAGGCGGCGAGGGTCTCGGCCGGCGGCGAGGAAGACGTACCGAAAGGGAAGCTTGCATTATGCACGGTAGGTTGTGTGACGATTTCGTATGCGGGCGCCGATGATGATGATGCTGCCTTGAGGGTGTTGTGCCTCCAGACGGACACGTCCGATTCCGCCGGCTCGTCGAATGACGCCTCTGGCTCGTGATGCACAATGAGGCCGGCCATGAGGATGGGCTGGCTAGCGTTTGTGTGCTCATGGGCGGCGGCCACGTCGGGCGAGCCGGAGACGTTCCGTCGCTTCTCGGAACCGCTGCCGGGGCTGCCCGTGTTTCCCTCCTCAGAATCGTGACCAGGCCCCGCCGGCGGCTGCTTGTCCTCGCTCGAGCTGCGCGCGATGGCAAGAAAGGTTTCCGTCGTGGCCTGCAGCTGGCGCCCGAACTCGGGCAGGGACTCGAGGAGCCCGTCTGCCACGGCGTAGTCGTAGAGACGCATGAATGCATTGCTCATCTGCTCGTTGTTCTGTTTCAGTTCCTCGACCTGTTTCTCGAGCGTCTGAATAGCCGTCTCTTTTCGGTTTCGATAGGCCCTCTGGGCGAGTCGAATCTGGGTGCGGCGGCGCTGGGCGCCTGTCAGTAAGCTGAGTCAAGAGGGACGAGGGGGGAGGGCGGCAGCGTCAGTGAGGCCGCAAAAGTGGCGCCACTGTGGCGGCCAAGGGATGGACTGCCGTTCATACTCACATCTTGGGCGGTCTGGTCATCCGTGTCGAGCTTGGGTCTTCCTCTCTTCTTCTTGTCCGGCATATCGCCGTCGTCGAGAGCATCAACCGCTTGCGTCATGGACCTCTTGGTGCCGTGGCGCGACGCACGATGAGATCGCGTGCGGCCTTCGTCGGCGCCGGGCGTGGAAGGCGTTGGTGTCGGTCGAGGGGGCAGGCTGCGAGGGGCTCGGAAGGAGGATGCACTGCCGTCATGATACGACTCGGCATTCAATATGGAGAGCTCGGGATGCATGGAAAGCACCGTCTGCCCGTCGGGCAATTGGGTGAAGGGCCAATTCAGCGGGCGCTGCTGTTGGTGCGGGTGGTGATACGAGTGGTGGTGATAGAAGGTCGGGTCGTCGGTGGTGTGTGGATCGTGGTTGGGATCGTAAAAGTCGGACGGCGCTGTGTAATTCGGAATCTGCGGCACAGCGCTGGGCTCGTCGCTCGTCGGGAACCAGGCGATGGTGGTCTGCAGTTCGGAGGCGTGAAGCAGTCGTGGATCATGAGGGTGGCAGAGGGTCGAGCCAGACGAGGATGGCGGCGACGAGACAACACCAGGAGCGGCGGCGGCAGCAGCGGCAGCGGTGGAGTCGACGAGAGGCGGGTGAGCGACGAAGTAGACGGGCTGCTGAGGGTGCGGACCAGGCTGCTGGCTGTGATGCAGGGGCGGCTGCGGAAGAGGCGGTTGGTGGTGAGGGTGATGGTGATGAGGGTGGTGGGCGTGTTGGTGCTGCGGCTGAGGTGGCCCGATTGACTGATGGTACTCAGGGAGAAAGGCCTCGGGGGCGAGCGTTTGGGCCTGGGCCTCGAGATGGCGGCGGCCGTGTTGGTGCTGGTGCTGGTGCTGGTGCTGATGCTGGTCGGATCGCTGTTGTTGCTCGTACTCGAGAAGACGATGCGAATCATGTGAGCGCAATTGTTGGGGGTTGTTGGGGCCCTTGCGGGTCTTCGAGTCGTTCCTGGCCTTTTGGGTCCAGCGCTGGCGACGCTAGCGACCCAGCGGGCTGAAGGTGCTGTTGCTGGTGGTGCTGGTGCTCCTGCTGGTGCTGGTGCTGGTGCTGGTGCTGAATCAGGCGCTGGTGCTGTCGCTGCTGTCGCTGCTGTAGCTGGTGCTGTCGGCTCAACTGCCGCTGCCGAGGTCTTTGCGGTACGACAGCTGTTGCTACGGCTGCTGACAACTCCTGGCCTGATGACGCTGGGGCCTGTAGGGCCTGGGCCTGCTGAGGCTCTAGCTCGAGGCCTAGATCCCCATAATGGCTGTGAGTGTGGGCCCCCGCGTGGCCCCTCTGGCGTCGGTCATCTCCTGAATCCGCACCACCAAGCTGTTGCTGCTGCTGCTGATGATGTTCGAGGTGCAGCAGTGGCGGCAGAGGCGGCGGCTGCTCAGAGTAAAAGCTCCCAGAACGTGGGAGCGCGGCACGGGTTGTATACGGAGGTACTGGATCCGACCACGTCGTTGTGAGTGCGGCGGGGTAGAGACCGACGGCGACTGAGCGGCTGTCCACTCTGTTCTCGTCAACGTCGTCGCCGTCTTCCTCGTCATCTGTCTTTGGATGGCCAGGACCCAGGCGACAACCTGAGCCTGAGCCTGGGCCTGGGCCTGGGTCCAAGTCAGGGTCTGGGTCTGGGTCTGGGGGCGGGCGCCCGCGTCGGGACTGCCGATTACTCATCGGACGAATTGGTGCCCGAAGGCGACAGAAAGGCGGCACGGCGCCTCGGTGATCTGTGCTGTGCAGTACTGACCGACTGACTGCCTCAACTCCCGTGGAGCACGGCAAAAGGTCAGGCACAGCACAACGGGGCAATGTAGGGGCCCGTGGCTCCTTGTAGTAAGGTCGCTCAGGTCCGATCTGGGGACGTCAGTCTGCTAGCGCGTCTCATCGAGTCAAGACGAAGAGGACCCTTTGGGAGGGGGGCGGGGGGTGGAAGGCAGTGTAATAAATGGCAACTGAGTATGAATTTGACGAGAATGACTGATATCAGGATGTCTGTTTCCCCCGAGTGTGATGATGGCTCACCCAGCATCTGAAATCCACCACGACTCTTCCACAAACAAGTGAAACAGGACCGGACTGGAAGGGGCGGGGAGGGCAACAACGTGAGATGGCAAGTGGAAAAACAATTTCCCCCCTGTGAAGCAGAGTCGGTGAATAGACGGGCGAGGGGTGGAGGGCAAATAGTGATAAGGGGGGAAAAAGGCAGGCGGATTCCAGGAGAATAATTGATGAGAAAGGAAAGAGAGCTCACCTCGTCAGGCAAAGAAAGAAAGCCCTACACAACCGCAGGAACAACGAGAAGGTGTCAAATATCCTACCATACCCGCGTGCAGCTGGGCGAAGCAAGAAGAAGGCCGACCTTTTGAACCCACACAACCAACACCGAACGCTTGGGTCCATACGGAGGTGACACGCACCTTGCCCATATGTAGTCCCCCAATCATCATCTACGAGAGAGAGCAGGGTAGGGAAGGGGGAGGCCGGCCTCGACGGGCCAAGGAGGCAAAACCCATGAGGAGATCGCACCGTCATTTGGTGTACTGCCCGTCAGAGCTTGGGCCGCGGGTCACGGCGGGGTTGAGGAACCCCCCGTTCGGGATTGAAAATATGATGAAAGGTTGAGGGCAGAAACAAGGCGAGATTGGCTTGATCCAATCTCTTCCAGAATGGTCTATGTCGGCCAAGCTTGCTTGCCTGTGCGACGTAGGCGGAGGCCGGCGGAAATGGAGATCCCCTACTCGGTAAGTAATTCAGGGGTTTTGTGGCAGCAGAAGATGGTGGTGGAACGGGATCCTGGGACTGGAACATGAATCCGAAGAATCTCGGCCTCATGGCTTTGAACCAGCTAGCCGGCCAGCTGGGACGGACGGACATGGGGGGTGGGTAGAATAAGGATGTGTCTGGCCAGCTGCCAATAAGATGCGCCTCAACTGTCTCTGATATCCGCGGATGAGGACCCAGTAGGTCGTCCAGCAGGCCCCCCCCCAAAAGGAGGGTTGTCTGTATAACGCCTCGTGCGGAGGGGACCGCAACATGACACCTCAGGGTTCTGTCATCAGAAACAGGGTCTCGCTCCCTTCTCTCGCCGTCCGCGTAGAGGGTAAGGTGAGATGAAGGTAGGGCCAGCGTGACAGAACTTACAGAATGCAGGTCCAACCCCCCTTCAGGGTCTTCATGCTCTCGTGTCGTGTCGTGGAACTGTTCTGTCGCGTGGGAATCCGTCCGGTCGGTCGAGGCGTCGAAGCACCGCGGCGAATTTCTCGCCTCACTTTGCATCTCTTCGACGTGATGGCTCACGAGCACCGTGGGCAGCTACCGTCTGCTTCGCTTCGGGTGGTTGCGGCGGTGTCCAGCGAAGCCATCGCTCTGCGTAGAGTAAAGATCACCGCTCTCAGTCGAACCATTTCTCTAGGTAAAACCTCCGCGACACGAGGAGTGGTGGTCAGGAACGCAGGGAAAGGGGGGAAAAAACGTGCTTCTCGCTGGAAGAGCGAATGTGACCAGGATGCCCAGGCCGAGTAGAGAGCGACAGAGGTCCAGGAAACGTGCCAGTACAGTGGCGTCCGCATATGGATTGATTGGTCGACGTATGCCTGCCTCAAAGCCTCAGATTTCGAGCAGCCCAGGGTGTCACTCAGATCGATCACTTGCTTGGGCCGCTTAGTAGGCCCACCCATCCATCTGGGTTGCCATCATGACCCCCAAGTCCCACGTTCCCGGTCGTGAGGACCCTTGGCGTTTTGGTCGACTCGGAGCCGTAAGCATGGTCATCGTAGCGGCCGGCTCGTGTTCCCCGGGACAAGTGTGGTGTGGTAGAGCGGGCTAACGAAGGAGGGATAAAAAGGGGACTTTGTGCTTGTGGGTCTTCCACTGTGACCCCTCATCCAAACGACGCCCGTCATCATGATCACTTCTCACTTTGGGAAGCCGCGTTGCAAGGGCCATTACGATTGGTAGCCATTAGAAGAGGAACCTACCTTGGAGAGGCAGTGAGAATGTGAGAGAAGCAAAACACGAGGACCGAAAGAGTGGAGATGACATGGTCCTCGATGTCGCGTTCTGGGCGTCTCCGATCTGCTCGTCGTCCGACGTCAGAGAGATCATGGATTCTGTTTGGCTGAGGGACAGGGGCCAGACTCAGCCCTGCCCTGCCTGACCTGGAACTCGTGGGAATGGGAATGGCGCCAACGGACGACCAACTTCCCATGGGCCCTTGGGGCGGGTCGTGTCCACCTCGCCCCGTGGCGGAAGGGATCTGATAACACAAACACGTCGGTGGTTGCTTGCATGATGTGGGCGGCCCTGGTGTCGTTCCGAGCGAGCAAGTGGCATTCGGGTGCGCTCCTCGCAGGGCTTCGTCAGACGTGTTCGTTGGGAGCATAGAGGATTGATGGTAGGCGAGGCCAGCGAGGACGGACATGGGAGAGTTGCCGAGTTGCACGATGACCTCAGAGACAGCTGGCAGGCGTAGGCGTGCAAGGCGTGGTAGGTGGAAAGGTGCCCCCCCAGGAAACGGTCCACCGTCCAAGGGTCCCACTGCGAAATGCGGAGTTTTAGCGGCCTTTTAGCGGCCGTTCCATGTACCCACAGCGCTAAGAGAAAAACGGCGCCACCCACAGGTGCCTTAGTCCGCCTGTTCGTCCGTCCATCCGCCTGTTGGTTCCCGTCCCGTTAGCGGCTGCGTCACCGTTGTGGCTCACGAGCTTCCTCCGTGTGGTTGGTGGTGATGCCCCTAAGCTGAACCACTCGTCCGTTGACCCTGGGGGCTTCCCTCAATCGCGCTGTTTCGTCTTAAAAGCAACGTATGGGGGAGATGCAGCGAGTTGGGCCGAGCATCGTGCTGCGAGTCGCACGACATTTGGCATTTGGCATCTGACATGCCAACGTTCCATGCCGTCTGCACAGGCCGCTTTCCGAGGGTGAGGCTGCCAGTGACGATCCCTCCTGTCCCAATCCCCTCCTCGGCCATTCCCCCTTCACATTTCTACCTCATCACCGCCCTCTCTCTGACGGATGGCCTTCCTGCGACAAGCATCCGAAGGATGACTGCATCCCTCGCAAACAGGTCCCGTCACAGCATGCGCCTCCCGCAACATGTCGCGAGCCCCAGCGTTCGCCACATCGGCTACAGGGCCGCATCCTGCCTGCAGCTCGCCCGCCCACGCGCGGCCCGAGAATTGGGGTCCTGGGACGACAGCACGAGGCTGACAAGCGCCGGCTGTGACGAGCAGCATACGACACGGCGCTATGGTGGCGGCAATGAGGCTATCGTCAGTGATCGGCGAGGTGTGGCCAAATATGGACTGGTCTCGGCCATCTTCACATGGTGTCCATCATAGGGGGCTGGCTTCCGACAGAATTCGGAGACAAAAGAATAGAGAGATCTGCTTCGGTGCATTGTGCATGTAAAAATAAAAGACAGGGAGTCGATCATCTCAAGACTCGAACCATCATCGGGTAGTGGTACCCTCTTCAAAAAAGATCGTCATCACAGGTTGAGGTTATTCTCATGGACTGGCGTCTCGTTTCAGCTCACATACTCCCAGCCTGGCCAGCCTGGGCAGTCTATTTAGCTAGTTAGGTAGGATGGTCGTCATCACGCACGCCACCGGG
>NW_003315021.1:126595-142158 GCF_000150825.1 Verticillium alfalfae VaMs.102
CCACCGCCCATCGGTCCTCCACCAACCCAGCCTCGAGTTTCGCCATCCTCCTCTCCTCGTCTACGATCTTCACATACGCCTCCGTCTTCGCGACCCAGTCGAGTCGTTCGTTCTGCAGGCTGCGTCCCAGCGCTTGCCACCCCGTCTGCACCGCTGCCGCAAACGTCTCGCTGTCACCCTCTCGCTCTCGCTCCCGCCCTCGTCCCTCCTCGCGCTGCAGACCCTCGACGAGCCTCTCCCAATTGTCTTCGTCCTTGGCCGCCGGAGTACTCACCTCGCGCAATTCGATCGCTTGCGTCACGCGTGCCTGCCGTCGCTGGCCCTGGCGTCGGAGCGCGCACTCGAGCCGCACGGGCTGCGGTTTCTTGGTGCGGAGAAAGGGCACGCCCTGCGAAGTCACAAAGACGACCGGTATGCGACGGCGGCCTCGCAGCTGAGAAGAGGGGGCCGGCCGGAGGGTGGATGTGTAGGAGACGGAGCCGTCGGGGTCTCGGTGCCGCGTGAGGAGCGGCGGCGGCTTGGGACAGAACTGGGGCTTGTCGAGCTGTGGCGGTTTCGGTTTGTAGTTTGCGCGAGACGTGGCCGACTCGAGTCGCTTTCGTTTGACATGGGCGAGGACTTCGGCATGGGCTGTGGAAGATGTCGTTTGGGCTTGTCGAAAGAGGGACAGGAACTGGAGTTGATTTGCACTTTAGCGAAAAGAACCGTCATCTGTACAGGTAGGGGCCCACCTTGTAACCGGCAGTCAATGCCGCAAACACAACCCGCGGCCCCGTATCGCCCTTGTTTCTCCTGAACTGTTTTCTGATCATGTGCTGGATGGGGTGGGCGCTCTGGTCGGCCAGGATGTCGGTTGGAAGAGGGATGCGGCGGCCTTCGCGAACGAGGGCGCGGTAGAGGGCGAGACAGGCATGCCGGTGACGCGAATCGCGTGCGGGCACGAATTGCAGGGGGGGCATTTGTCGGAATGGTCACCAGAACGGCACTGACGTTGTTCTCGATTTGTCGACTTGCGATGTGTAGGTCGAGAGTTGGAGGTGATTGACGGGGCTTCACGTCGACTGCGAAATAGCAAGCTCACTTCGTGGCTGGTGGAGTCAAAGCGGAAGCTGTTCCGCTACTCTCCCCTGGCCGACATTCTACAACCTCATGTTTTCAGACCTGCGACGATGAACTTCACCACACAAGAGGTAGTACGTGCGTAACAAATTGTCTATTCGATTGCCTGAGAATTGAGCCGAAGGGAAAAGTCGAAAGATTATGTAGAGAAAACGACACGCGAATACCGATGCAGGTCTGCAAACCCAACAGTACACACAACCCATCTACATCCATCACACGTTCGCAACACTGCCAATCATCGTTCTCAAACACCAGATTGACCCTAAAGCATGACAGCAAACACGCCCGCCACAGCGCCCACGGCCAAAGCTCCCACGGCACCATGTCCCGCCGCACCGGCAGTCGGGACCGTCTCAGGCGCCCCGGACGTGGCCTCGCCCTCAGGCGTCGGCGTCGCGACGGCAGCCATGGTGCTGAGCAGAGCCGGAGTCGTGTAGGTGGCAAGATCGTTTCCGAACGAGACGCTCGAGAAGGGCAGCTTGGACACGGGGCTGGCATCGGGGAAGGCGACGCGGTCCGCGGCGGGGGCCGACGGAGCGAGCGTGTTTCTGTCAAACACTTCCAGGTTCAGGACGCTGGCAATAATTAGCATATGAGCTTCATGGATCGCATCCAAAATCTCACCTGTCGATGATGTGGGCAACACCATTGAAGAGGATGACGTTGGGAAGAAGGATCTTGGCGCCGTTGACCCAGGTTGTTCCGTCTGGCAGCACGGTGAAAGTGAGGTCGATACCCTGAGCAGAAGGCACGGTAACGTTCCCGAGGGCCGTGGAAAAGATGACGTTGTTCTCAATCATGTGATGGCTCAGAACCGCCTGCAACGTCTCTTGGTCGGCAGCCTGCAGAATAGACCCGATGGCCTCGAACGCAGCATCATTGGGCACGAAGATGGTGAAATCAGAGATGTTGACTGCCGGAGAGTCGGCTTCAGTCTCCCCAAAGGCCAGACCGAGTTGAGCCGCCTCGACGGCGGCGTTCATGGCGAGGAGCTTGGCACGGGCGGTGAAGAGCTGAAAGGGGGCTCCAAAACTCAGCACCGTGTCAATCTTGTGGATAATGATGCCATTGCCAAGCTTGATGTCCTGTGAGGGCAGTCAGTAATTTGTATCTGCTTGGTGCGGAACGGTAGACTTACCGCTTCGGTAACAGTAGAGATGGTCTCTTCTCCCGACAGCACACAGACGTCGGCGCCGTTCTTCACGAGGCCGTTGTACTGGCCGCCGGTAAAGTTAGAGAACGGCTGCTGGTAGTTGACATAGGAGCTGTCGAGCAGAGTCTGGGCAAAGGTCGGAAGATCAGTGACGACCTCGGCCGGATATAGACCCTTGAAGACATGGTTGGCGAGCAGGGCGCCAATGGCAATGGTGTCGTTCTTGTAGGCAATGGCTTCGCCCTCGGGAATCTCGATGGGGACGTTGTCGAAAGCCGTGTTCGTCGGGGCAAAAATGGTTATGTTCGAGGACGATGCGAGCGTCTCAGCCAGACCATCAACGAGACCGACCAGCTCCAGCAACGTGCTGAGATCGTCCTGCGACTGGAGCAAACCGGCGAGATCGCCCTGGGCCAGGGCAAGACCAGAAAGAAGGGAGATGGGAAGCAAGGTCGGCAGATGCATCTTGAAGATTGAAAAATGAGGCTGCAGAATGGGGGTCTTGTGCAAGCTGCTGCTGGTGTCCAAGCTGCTGGTGTTCAAGATGTTGATGTTCAAGCTGTTGATGTTCTGGATGCTGCTGTTCGACGTGATTTACAGCGGCTTCAGACGGCCTTTTAATCCACGAGCTGGGCTACAAGTCGGTCGAAGCGGTCGGGCGCGATCACGATGGCAACAGTACAATGACGCTTCCATTACTACCAATCCTCGTATTTCCACTGAAAACAGACGATTTCAACGACCGTGGTAGCATTGAGGCCCTCAGGCTCAGGCTCAGATCTGCATCCTTCAGCATGACAGGGCTGCGGCTCGCTCTTCGGCCGGCGAAAATTCGCCGCCCCACATCTCCGGACGGCAGAACCGGGGTATGAGCCACAGGAGGCCGCTCTGACTCCGCGTCAACCCAAAGTCCATGATGTCATGTCGCGAGACCGCATGGGGCTGTGCCTCTCAGAGCCGCGTCTGCTCCAACTCGCGCTCAATGGACAGGCTCGCCACATACCGGCTCGTAATGGCATCGTAGTCGTTGAGCCAAGTTCGCAGCCACCGCGATGATTGCAAAACTGTTGTCGTGTACGAGGCCAAGAAAGGGTCGATCGTGTCTAGGACCAGCGCCACATCTTCCAATTTCTGCATGTTGGACGAAAGCGCGACTTGGTCCGGAGTCGAGATCTGGCCTAGGCTGTTATGGAGCCCTGTAACGGCGACATGAGCTTGTATCAGCACGAAATGGGCATGTAGAACAGCCGGACCAATTGTCAAGGACGGAAGCCCAAGCATCATCGAGGGGCTCATGTCGGAGAAGATCTGTATTGCACCGTGGCACGCCTTGAGGAGGCTTTGCAACGTGAAGACCACTTCCGTCGAGAGTTTGGTCGGAGCGGCAAAGTCCTTAACCCCAATCTTGCCTGGCACATACGGCCCAGCAAACAGTGCCTTATTCGTCTGTGTGTGCAAGACAACTTCATGAATCAGTAGACCCGCGATCTCCCGCCAAAAGCTAAACACGGGGTGGCTGGCGAGGGCTGCCGGCAGTTGAGCATGCCAAGCCAAGACGAGGCCGCGGAGGGTGGCCATCTGGTCCCTTGCGTCTTCAACACCAGTATAGACTGTAAGGTCGCAAAGGCCTAGCTTGCCCGCAATTTGGTTGCAAATTTTCATGATTCGTGCCATGTGGGCAAGACAGTCGTCGGTCTTATCCAGGCACTGGATGCACTCCTCAAGGTATGGCGTCCATGTGACGATGGTTGGTCGCCTAATGCAGAGAGAATTTGAAGCTGCTGCGAGAAAGCAAGCGATCCACGTCTTTCTGGCATCCAAAGATGTCGGATTCTTAGTCTCAGAAAAGTAAGCCGGGGGTGTTCTGACAAGCTGAGGCCCAGCGATGCCAATGTCAATAGCCATGTCGACCGCCAACTGCGTCAGCTGGTAGCAATGACCGTGAGGCACCTGTCTGGCTTGTCGAAACCAGAATGCTGCCGTCAGGAGAGCCTTGACCATTTCTAGGGAACGGTTTCCTTTGGCGATGATCTCCTCCCCGAATATGGACATGGCCTTGAGGACTAGCTCTTCCTGTACATGTGCCGGGAGCAGTGTGTCGCCGGGGAAGGCGAGCAGGGCCAATAGCAGGAGCGATGAAGTCTCCCTGAGGTGCTCGAGGTCCGTATCGGCAACAGAGAGGAAGGGCCACACTGCGGCATTGTGGGCGGCATAAGCAGTCAGAACGCGTCTCTGCTCATCGGGATGAATTCGCGCGTCAATGAACGGGATGAGCGACTCGTCAGTGGGGGTGTCCCTCAACCGTCGGCGTGTGAGTTCCTCGACCTGTGCCTCTAGTTCGGCAATGCGGTCGCGCTGGAATCGTGGCGCTGCGGGTACACATTCGACCCCTGCACGCTTGCAGCGGTCACATTTCCCCGTGGAGGAAGCCTCGCATTTGGCTTTGAGCTTCTGGCATAGCTCGCAAGCCCGAGATCGTTGCTTCATGGTGTAAATCTCAGCAAAAGGTGACTATGCAATGAGGGATATGATGATCATGCTCAGAAGATGCAACAGCCAGCAGCCTACGTGGAGTGGGAGAAATCCTTCGCGCATTGCTGCGGCACAGCCACTCACCACGGTACAGTCGGATTTGATCCTTCCGCATACAGTAAGACGGTGGGATATGGGTCTCTGTTCCCCTGGAATCACGGGCAATCCATGAATCTACGTCAAGGATCAGCTAGAATTGGTTCAGCGGTAAGTAATATGCGATCAGAACCTGAACAGACAGAATTTTCTGAACTGAAGCCAACACCAGTCTTCGTCAACATGTGAAGGACCAGAGACTCTAAGGAAACGCATGGACGCGTGGCCTCGCCTACGATAAAGCAGAGGAGGGCCAGCTTGCAAGCCGTCACAGGAGCCCCAACTTCCATTAGAAAGCATGTGTACAACATTGAGACCGCCTTGACTTGTTATCGATACGTATAACAGTCAAGGCGATGAAATCACGTTGAATACTTCGCAAAATACCCATGCCTAGAAGCACATCTACTAGATCCCGAGGTTATTGGTCTTGTAGGGTTTTGAATGCAGCCACATGCAGATCATTGACGATAATATTGATGCCAGCTCCAGAAACAGCCTCGAGGCCTAGCGCCAAGCAATTAGCATCTCATACATAGTCGGACCTGCGAGGCAAAAGGGTCACTTAGACGCTGCGTGCAGATTCGCTTACTGTGCGCAAAAAAAGACGTGTTAAAGTAGGACTGGAAGAACGCAGTAGTCTGAGAATGATCGAGAAACCTATCAGCTAGAGTAAGCGAGTCAGCTAATAATCACATTTCGAAGGCAATGCTGACTAGCTCAACCTCTGTAACAGGACTTGCTATGGAGGGGGAAATGGATAACCGTCAAGACAATAGCAGGAACATGTGTCATGAGCCTGTGTGAACATTGCATTTGGGAAGGGCTTCAGGAATCAAGGGAAGGAAGGGGCTAACAATGTATTATCGCAGATCAAGCAACATGTAGCTTACGTTGTGTCTCATATTTGCTACTGCATTGCTCGCCTATTGATTTGTGCAGTTTCTGAGCCGTCTACTGCTCACAGGTGCTCCAAGCCCAGCAGCATCGGAAACCTGTATTCAAACTCCGCATGCGCCAGGTCCTAACACCTTTCGTCGGAAGTACTGTGACTTACCCAAGCAATCACTCATCCTTGTTGAAAGCTGTGATAATAGCACACCTGATCCAGCACGAAGGGTGGGCTGGCGATATATGTTTGGCACCGCGGATACCGACAGCAATGCTCGCCGACGATCCAACATCCTGAATAGCAGCCGCAAGAGTAATAAGTGTGCTTCATCAGACACATCCTTCTAATATGTCAATGCCCTGAAATTGAGTAGATGTCTATCGAATTATTTCAGGGACAACCCAGACTTACTTCCTGGACACGCTGTTAAGAGTGATCTCGATATTGGAGCTGTTCACTAAGGTGGTGATCTGGGAGCTTAGATTCTGTAATCGGAGATGAATGACGTGGTATATCTTGGGCACAACATCACTATTCATCGTTTACATCGGTTGTATAGCTATATAGAAACGTCGGAGGCAAGCTCTGAGTCGTTGCTCCATGACAGTATCAAATCCCGCGTCACAACAGTCACAAAGAATCCTTGGCCCCGGGATGGTATTCAAAGCAATCAATCTTCTGAGAGGCAACCATTGACGCTGCATGACTCGTCATGATTCGCTTTTTAACGATCTACACCCAGTCGCAATGACTACAGTGTTCTTATTTAATGTTCATTTCAATATACTAGGTCTTCGGTTCCTCCAAGTGACGCTTTCAGGGCTACCGTCTGGCTTTGACAAGCACTCGCGACACACAATCAACACGCTGACTGCACATCTGCTCACATTTGCTCACATTGGCCTCATTAACAACATTTGTAAGTTTGAGTTGCAGAGACTTTTCTGGTTTGGCTTGCTTTGCACGCCTCCCGTGTAAAGAGGAGACTTACTACACTGATTAGAAACTGATGAATTTCCGATTACAGGAAAACGTAGCAAAGGCGATAAATGGAGAAACGATACAGGTTAAACATAATTCCCAGGTAGATCATGGGTTCGTCATTGCATTGTCTTGCAATCCGCTGATTATTTGCTAGACGATCAAGAATTCTAGAAGAACGTGAACGAAGTTCGATTACTATATTGCGATAAAGTTATGGCGGCGCGCCTAGTCAAGACTGTCTTGCAATGCCAGCACGTATAACACATCTGTAAAACCTCCTGAGCGCAGAAAAGGCGATTTCGACAGGATTGCTAGTCTTGTCTCGCTGACTTTGAATTCTTCTTGATTATTGCGTAGATAACTGCTTGAATATAGCCTACAGCTTCTCCTGGCCGACTGCTGATGGATCCGCCCTTCGCGGGAAGATTCTCTCAAGGCTATGAAACTCAGCCTGCAGTACGCCTTGGTCGGTCGTGTGATACGAAGTGAAGAATCCGTGAAGATAGGCGCGACCTCGTTCGTCTTCTATCAGAAACGAATGACGCGATAGGCCCGAGGCTACGCAGCCCAGCTAAAAGGGCCCAGCATTTGCCCATATTTTGGATATTAGCCAAACAAGCCTTCAGTCTCGCCAACATGTGGCCGATGACGCGGCCGCGGCTCTCGGTGATGTGCGCTAGGAACTTGGGCGCAATGTCGTGACGCTCAATGGCGGCATACATTTTACTATCTGCATACAAGCCATAGCGAAAACCAGGCTGCCAGATCCAGAAGCAAATAGCCATGGGAAATTGTCCGCAGCGGTCAGGCGTAGTGACGACTCCAGCCGTCAACTGACCGTGTCACTGTAGCTCGTCCTGTGTATCGACTCCAGAGAGGGGCGAGGGAAATCAAGCAAGTCGATTTTAGGAAGCATGCCATGGTGTGAAAAGATCCGTAAGGCGAATGTCCTCAGTAGAGCTCAGGCTCAGACGCCCGTCTTTCGTTGTACCCAGGCGTCCAGTAGTCCAATTTCCTCGGCTGACGGACTTGAGGGCCAGGAATTCGCCGCGGATGTCGGGAAAGCATGCCCTGGGCGGTGCGGAGGGAGAAAAAATATACTTGTAAACCGAGGATTCAGTGAGTATGCGATACAATTATGGCTCTTGGGGGTAACGCATGAAGGCATCGACAACCTCGACGGATTCGCACATGGTGGTCGTTTTCGGGATGACCGTACCTTTAAGGCTACGTATGCGGCGAGGAAACGAAGCAACAATATAAGTCAAGATCATAGCGATGATCATCCATTTAAAGGTGATTCATATATACTCCGTCCAAACGCAAGTCGGGTTATCGGCGGGGTGGCATGGAGCATGCACCTCATGCGGGTTCACCTTTGGCTGTCTGGCAAAGCTAGATCTTGTTGAAATGGTAAAATTTTGTCCGTAGCGCCTGAGGGCTTTGAGAATACGAGACGGGTTCTGTATGCTGGGCGGTTTCATGGCCAGAAAAGAAATTGACATGTACATGAGGGTCTTCGGACATGGAGAGCATCTAATGCCATCTGGAGCCTCGATGGCCCTTCTATCGTCAAGATCGACCAATGATTCTGCCAATCCTTGGGCTCTCCTGTACCGTAGGTACTCTCAGATATCCTTCTCAACATCGGCCACCGTCGGAATTCTGTTCAGCGTCACGCCCAAATAGCCAGCGACCAACTGAACCGAGTCCCACACCTTTTGCGTGTCCTCGAAGGAGACACCGAGACGCCTAGTCCCTCGGAGGTGCCAATGCGTGTTTCTGCCAAGATTCTGGATCATGATGCTGCAGAGGACGACCATCTCCGTGTCGAAGTCGTCCAGCACCTGGCGGTCGCAAAGGTACAACCCGTACGTGATGCGCTCCGACACCCATGCAAAGTCCCTGTGATCCTTGAACAGGTCGAGCGTGCTGTCCGTGTCCCGCGTGTAGATCTTGGCGAGCCACGCCTGGCCGCGCTTCAGGCTGTCATCGTCGCACTGCCACCCCTCTCGCGTGATGCTTCGGTCCTTGTCCTCCTCCCTCTCGCGGGCGTTGATGGCCAGGATTGCACTCATGGGTTTGCACACACCAACGACGCTGATGGTCTTGAAAAGACCCTCGCGGAGGCGGCGGACGAGCTCTTGTCGCTGCTCTGGTGCCGAGAATTCGGGTTTCGTGAGGAGGTGCGTGTAGAGATCGGCGCAGAGGTCAGGATCATTGCTGCCGACGAGCGCTGCGAGTGTGATCATGTACCATTTCGACGAGCCGAGCTGTGTCGAAGCGACGTTCTTCTCAATCTGCTCGAAGAGCTCTGCTAGAGGCTTTGGAACCTCAAATTGATCAGCCATAGTGGGCAGTCCGGCAGTTGGTGCGTACGTATCTTGTTGGTGATGTTGGGTTGAACAGTTCGCGCGGGGTAGACGTTTGGCGGGGTTCAGACTGAGCCTCGACAACGGGTCAAGTGAGACAAAATAAACTCATGGGAGGCGTTGTATTTGCGGCATAACTCATTTGAGTTCACCCTAGTCGCTGATTTATGAAGACTTCATACCACTCACGAACAATGAATCATGCTGGTTTCTGAAACTATCATCTGTTGACCATTGGTTTACACTGTCACATCTCGCAAAGCAACGCCCTGGTGACGGAGGTGCTGACCGGCGGTGATCAGTCAGACATCAACAGCGCCGCGGGGTACTGCATAAGCAGCACATGACCTGATAGTTCAAGGCAGATACGGAATAAACTGGACAACAACCATCGTGTCGCCAGGATCATGTCTCGACTAAGCTTTCAAGATGACCTCCTGCAGTCTTTGAATGGGCGAACCATCATTGTTACTGGTGCCGCTCGAGGGATTGGTGCAGCCACGGCAACACTCTTCAACGAACATGGAGCGCTTGTGTGCATCACAGATCTGCCGGGGCGCAAGGCGGACGCACAGGCGCTCATAGTCTCTATGAAGCACCCAGAGAACGCCATTTTCGCGCCTGCAAGTGTCACGGACTGGACGGCCTTGATGCATGTCTTCAAGACTACTCTGAGTAGGTTCGGTGCGATTCACATGGTCGTGGCCAATGCCGGCATCATGGAGAGCTCGCCGGTCTTGGACGTCAGCGTCGACGGCGTAGGGGATCCCATCGAGTCGATGGAGGCTAATCGAGTCCTGGATGTCAACTTGAAGGGGACTTTGAACAGTGAGTCCACAAGCCCTAGTTTCTGCTCTGCAGGCCCATACTCAGAGGTGACCAGCATTGCGTCTGAGCTTGCACTACATGGCCAAGAACAGTCCAGCATCCGATGGATTTAGAGGGTCCATCGTCCTAGTGGCATCTATATCCGGGTATTTCGGCTCGACCGGAAACGCCGCGTACATCGCTTCGAAGCACGGCGTCATTGGGTTGCTGAGAGCATCGCTGGACAAGGCAGCCTCGCTGGGAGTGCGGGTGAACGCAGTGACACCTGGTTACACGCCTACAGGTATCACAAGGGAGTTTGGCAATGTCATCACGCAGGCCGGTCTGGACGCCAACACTCCTGCTGCTGTCGCCACGGCCATCGCGTTTGCCGCTGCGGATCCTTCCAGACACGGCACCTCTTGCTTGGTCAGTTGCATCACTTGTGTTGAGATGATAGTGCCTAATTTTATGTCATTTCCAGGTCTTGGGTCATCATCTACATGAAATGGAGTACAGCCGGGCAAACGTCCTGCAGTCCTGGCTCGGGCAAGACGTAGCGGCTGCTCTCGCGAGATTTGGCACCTTTGTGAAATCAATCGGCGGGTACCGTCTCCCAAAATGGGAGCCGATCGACAATGTAGACTGAGCTGCTTCGAGTAAATGGGAGCGTAATTCGAGGACAGACTCGTCACTGGGTCTGTCTCTGCCCAACAGTGACCCAGAAACCTTCCATCATCCAGAAAGCAGCGCTGTGAAGTTTCCTCACCGGGAGGGTCGGGTCATTGATCGTAAAGTCGTATCGTCGCAAGAGCTAGAAGCAGCCATAAGCACAAGTTCAGGCTCGAGGGGGGGGGGGGGAAGCGGCGGAGCTTCTTACCTCTGGCAGAGCCTTGCTCATCTGCATGAAAGCAACGTTCCGGCCAAAACACTTGTACCGTCCATAGCCAAAGAAAGCCTCCAGCGTGGCGGCCATCTCGGCCTTCCTGGCGTCGTCGACCTCGAGCCATCTCTCGGGCCGGAAGATACCCGCGTCGGGGCCCCAGTGCTCCTTGCTCCGGAGGATCCCCCACTGCAGACACGGTCAGCGAAGCGTCCAGTCTAAGCAGCAGCCCGCGGACACAGGGGCGATGCCTGTTCCGCCATAGGTTTGCCTGGTGACTTACACCATCCATGCCCACCTGAGTGCCGGCCGGCAGCGCAAAACCAGCAACGACATCCCCGCCAGGCGGAACCGTCTTGTTGAGGAGGGGCGTCTGCGAGGCAAAGATGCGCATGCCTCGCGGATCACGGCCTGCAGGTACGGCAACTTCTTGGCCTCGGCATCCCTGATCGGCGAGCTGACCTCGCCCTTGGCGGCGGCGCCCTCGATCTCTGACAGCAGGCGGTAGTAGACCCGCGGCGTCGAGAGGACGTAGAGCACAGCCATGCGCAGGGCCACGGCTACGGAATCCGTGCCGGCGACGCTGTCGAGGAAGGCGCGCGCCCTGTTAGCCTGGCTGAATCACATGGGCGGCGTATGTGGAGAAATGGCTGATGAGGACGTACACTTGGACCAGGGCCTCGCTGGTTGCTTCCGCTTTGGTAGCGCCGTGCTTGAGGAACTGAGCGATCATGTCGTTTCTCGGCTGCGCGCCCGGCTCGAACCGCTCGTCGAGCGTGTCCTGAGCCGCCCTGCGCCGGGGACTGTTAGTCTGACACACTATGTAACGGTGGTTGGTGCGAGTGACAGGGAGAGTGAGGGGGAAAGAATTCTACTTGATGAAACATCCAAGACCATCCTTGTCGGTGGGCTTGGGCAGCGCCTCGGAAAAGGGCCACTTCTGGACGAGGCTGGCGAGGAACGGGAGCGTGGCGGCGGTGGAGGCGATGGGGAAGAAGCCCTCGTTCCACTTGATCCAGTCATAGATGTCTTCGCCCTTGTCGAGGAAGCCAAAGGGTTTGCCAAACGTCATGTCCCCGACAATGTCGAGGGCGAGAAACTGCGTGATGACGGACAGGTCTAGGGGCTTGTGGTCAGACGGCGTCGTGATGTACTGCCCGTCGATGATGCGGAAGAAGCGCTCCAGCTGCCGGTCGATGGCTTGTTCCTGGTCACCGTTGTTATCAGCCTTGGCACGCAAAGCACGGCCTAGACACGCGAAGCACGGCCTCCAGACAACAGGCACGGCCTCGACACAACAGGCACAAGAGCAGAGAGCCTCAGGTCACGTACCACGAGCATGGTCCCAGAGTAGCCATGCCCGACCTTGGTCCGCAGAGCCGTGTGCCTGGCCTCATCCAGCATGGCGAACGAGTGGTCAACGCCCTTCTGAAACCGAAAGGTGCCATACCAAGGGCCCTTGCGATAGGGCGACTTGTGGGCTTCCATCTTCTGGCAGTGCCGGTAGTCAGTCGTCAGGACGGCATTGGGCCCGATGCGGACGAGCGGGCCTGGAACGACAGAAACGAGGACATGTCAGCACGTAATCCTGCGTCTCCAAGAGCCATCCAACTCTAGAGGAAAAAGAAAAGGAATCCTGGCGTGGGTTGTCAGACCATATTCGGTGGTCAAATCACTGAGGATCTGATGGGATTGGCCGATGAGGTTGGCCCTGAGCAGCGGGAACGGTGAGAGCGACCATAGGAACGGGCCCGGGATGTGAGAGAGGCGTCGCCATCCGTGGTACGCCCTGGCCAACAAGAGGACAAAGCCGGCGATCAGTAGGCCGCTGAGGAGCGGCGGCGAGGGAAGCCTGATCTCAGGCAGCGACAAAGTCATGACGGGCTTGTACCGCGGTCTGTGGGATGCTGGAGGCTGAGGGCTTCACCGGCAGGGACACATACACGCACACATGAGTCGTCGCAAGCGGGCCGGGGGGGGGTTCGAGTACAACGACGAAGCTGGTCAGGACGGATGGAGGGTGGGAAGGGCGGAGGGTGAGAGTTGGTCACTTCTCATGTGAACGGGCTGGTGTATACGGCAGCACATATGGGACCGTGGCCCTGATCATCCTTTCTTGTTGGCAGTCGACTGGAACGCCGCATGGCGAATTAGAGCTCGTTAATTAGCCATGGACATGGATCTGGGGAAGCCTCCCGAGTTACGCGGTGAGAAAGATAACCCCCCCCCCCCACGCACCCCGAGAGACAAGGATCTGACTCGACGTGGCGGACACTCTATCTCTTTACAATCACTTCACAAGAGGTATTGAACCAAGCCTCATTTGCAAAGTTGTCTCGATTCGTCCATTTCTGGGCTGACTCGAGAACG
This sequence comes from Verticillium alfalfae VaMs.102, assembly GCF_000150825.1. NCBI lineage: Eukaryota > Fungi > Ascomycota > Sordariomycetes > Glomerellales > Plectosphaerellaceae > Verticillium > Verticillium alfalfae. The sequence goes on from NW_003315021.1 coordinate 139,807, forward strand.
GCAGGCCACTCTAGTCCTTCGAGCTAAAGCGATTTAGGCTTGGTAGACCGCGGAACAGCCCGCAGCCATCTCGTACTGTTCGCTATTCTCCCCCTCTCCCCCCACCGGCCGCTCAATTGAAGCCCTGCCGGATCAGTGTCCAGTGTCGTCAAAGCCCAGTCGCTGCACAGGGCCCAAAACGGAAAAGGGCTGGACCCGTCTTCGACCCGAACAGCAATGTACTCAATGCTAGCAAATGCGTCTGGTTGACTCACGGGCAACGATAGGGGTCGCCAGGGGGGATTGACAAGGCGGCTGCTGCACGGATTGTGAACCTGGTCTGTCCACGCCCACAATCCATGCCTTGGCAGCAACAGACTCGTGTGCCGTACCGTATGCCAATCTCCTAAGCCCGCCCTGGATTTTGCTGTGCATGACACGGAGAAAAAACTGAGCTGTCACTTTTCTTGGTGCAAAAGTGATAGGTCTCCCGGCTGGGATCATGATCAACACCCACCCCGGCTTCTGTACTGCATGCGCCGCAACAATGGCACTTGTTCCCGTACAATAAGGGGGGGGGGGCAAGCCCGACTGCCAGACTTGATCCATGCTTTTTTTTTTGTTGCTCGGGTATACTGTTCTTGTACGCTCAAGTAGCGGGGAAAGCCTGGGGGTGTTTCGAGGTTTGTTCTCCTTGCTTTATACATCTGGCCACCCCCGGCCATTGCTGCTGGAAGACAAAGAGAGGAAGAGAGAGAGAAGGGGAGATCACGCGAGGCAAGGCGGATGACCCTCTCACCAAGCCAATTTCGCTCTTTTCTTTTTGACGACAAATACCCGGGCGAAAAGCAAAACGTGGTTGAACGTGGAACCCTCGACTGTCAAGTGTCAAGAGCGCGGGAACGGACCTTGTTCTTGCGAGGATGCAGATTGGCGGCGATGGACCGCTCTGCATTGCGGTGCTGTGGTCCATGACCTTTGTCGTTACTCTTTTTCTCTTTCTTCGACTGTACACGCGTATCGTCTGCGTAGCAGCGTATGGCACCGACGATCACTTCTACGCCATATCATGGGTACGGCCGCGAGTCGCTTGAGCGCAACGATTCCCACTCCTTTCGAGAAGCCATCAAAGCTGACCAAGACGGCTCTGCCGAGCCTCGCAGGTTCTCACACTAGGCTACAGTATCATGGGGACCGTGGCCGCGATCCACGGCTACGGACGGGATGATCTCACGGCGGCAGAGGACGTTGTAGCGACGTATTACCGCATGATCGCGCAGACGTTCTCCCTTCTGGCGACGGGAACATCCAAGGCGTCAGTCGGGTTCTTTCTGCTGAGACTTGTCGTCGTTCGGTGGCAAATCATCTCCATCTGGGCCATCATGTCCGTTATGGGCATCTTGAGTATTCGTAAGACTGATGTCCTGGTCGTTTTGCCATGACCATAATCCAGGCTGACAAAAGCGACAGTCAACACATTCCTCACGTGGCTCGCATGTCGACCTCTGCCGTATGCCTACGACGAGAGCCTCAACGGCACCTGTTTCAACACTGTTCCTCCCGCGGTGATGCTGGCTAGTACGTATTCAAGCTGAGGGGTTAACGCCAGTCGGTAGCTGGGAATATTGGCTAATGCCTCCATAGTGGGCACCATCGCCGTGGATATTTACTTTGCCGTCCTTCCCTGGATCTTCATCTTCAAGCTGAACCTGTCGCGCCGGGAAAAGCTGACCATCGCCGGCAGTCTGAGCCTGGGCATCTTGTACGTTGACATCTCCCAAGCCATTTCACACCGTCGCAGGACTAATAGACACAAACAGAGCCGCTGCCGCAGGAGGCATCCGTGTCATGAACGTCAAGGGCGTCCGTGACGTGCCTGTGGCCGTGATCGTGTGGTCCCAAGTCGAGACATCCCTGACGCTCATCTGCGTCGGCATACCCGTGTGTCGTCCACTGTGGTCACGGGTCATCGGCAAGTGGTGGCAGTCGCGGCAGGGCGAGTCGTACGAGCGGCAAAACGACGCCCGGGACCCGCCATCCGACCCCATCGGTTTGCACACGATTGGCGGCGGCACCATGCCCGGCGCACCCTCCAAGTCGCAGGAGTCGAAGAAGAAGCGGTGGAACCCGCTGACGGGGAGCGGCAGCAGGGGGGACGACGGTGACAGCGACGAGGTCGATCTCACGGCGAATGTTGCGCCAAGGGGCCGGAGTGGACGCGATACTGACTCGCAAGGTGAAAGCCAGAGCGGACACGAAGTCAAGGAGGCGTGGGTACGGGGGGACGCCATGACACGGTCGACGGTGGAGGGGCGGTCTCCAAGTCCTGGTGTAGCCCTGGAGGACGCAAAGTCGGGCATCATGATGTGTAAG
>NW_003315021.1:142658-146357 GCF_000150825.1 Verticillium alfalfae VaMs.102
GAAAGACGGTCGTCCCCGCATATATGGTGCCGCTCATACGATCAAAAGTTCATCTTTGGGTCCTTCAACGTCTGCACCACCCCAGGGAGTTGTCGTCGGCCCAGGCTCCAAATCTGCGGCAACGCCTCCATGGCTGTGTAGATGAAACCCATGGCGTGTTCCGCAGCAGACGCTGCAACGATCCATGACCCAGGCCTGCTTTATAGGGTCCCTCGTCTCGGCGCCGGCAATAAAAGGTTGGGAACGTGGTGGCTTTGAAATTGGGGTCGTCGTCGGGGATGCTCGAGAGATGATGCATCAGCTCTCGCTCGAAGAGTTCCTGCGTATTGGCGGGTAAATGATGTCTCACGACGGGGATTGCCTGCAAGAGGTAGAGGCAGGCCGCCATGGCGTGGGCCGAGCCGGCATGGATGCGGCTCTCGATGGGAATGTGAGCAAGGTAGGTCACAGTCAGGACATCGTTGGCCCAGGCACAAATGTCGAAGCTCTGAGCGCGGGCCAGTAACTGGACACCGGTTTCGGTAACAAAGGTGGCGGATACTTCGTCGTCCGTGTTTGCGTTGGACAGCTGTGCGGCGGCAAGGAGGATCTCGAGGATCTCGGGCGGACAGCAGAGATAGCTGTTGGCCGTGGCACGCTGCAGAATGGATCTGGCCTCGACCGACTGAAAATAGGAGGCATCGGCCGTGGCTGAGGTGTTGGGCATGAATGCTGATGCGAGAATGTAGTAGCTTCGAGGTGCGCGCATGTGAGCACTGGTCTTTGGATGACGTGGGCCAAAAAGAAATAAAAAAATAAAATAAAGAGAAACTCACATGAAACAATCAGACAGTATGTAGTCTCTCAAGAACTCTGTGGAGGACTCGGCGGGCGGCAGAAAGGTCATGATGCGGCCGGCGCCCTCGAGATGGGCCTTCCAGCCGTGCTTGCCCGACTCGATGAGCTCGACGTTGATGAAGAACAGAACGGCGGCGAGGATGACGTCGCTGCCCATATGTCCATGTTCTGGGAGAGCCTCGTTGAGAAGGCGGCAGAGCCTTTTGCCTTGGCGATGAGCGAGTCCATGAGGGCGCGACGGGAGGCTTCCTCGCTGCGATGGATGATCATGCCACTGGCATCGTGGGCAGCTATCGCAGCCATCGAGGGCTTGGTGAGGTTGGAGAGATGAGCAGCAGAGGCGGCGACGATGACATGCTGGAGTAGAGGGTTTCCTTGAGTTAAGGGGATGAGGCTGCGGAAGGGGTTGCGGTCTGGCAGGTCGTGGGAGACGAGATCCTTGACGAGCCGGGTCGTGACTGTACAGCGTTAACTAAGAGGCACGGGTGTATTACGAGATGGGGCCTTGGCTCTCACAGTAGGACAGGTAGTAGCGGTAGGGCTGATCGATGTCTTGGAATATGGGGTCGACGAGCACCCACGGCGTCGCGGGCACGCCGTGCGCATGGCCTGGTGTCGCGGGCGGCGACCGGCGGCACAGCTGCCTGTCAACAACGTGGTCAGGTTCGGGGCCGTCATGGGATGCAGAGGGGCCCGGGACGACGTGACTCCGGACTGCTGCACCTCCCCTGCTCGCATGACGGAGTGCGCTGCTGCTGTTCACAGGAAGAGCAGTGGCGGATGAGGAGGCCCGATAAGGCGCCGCCGAAGACGAAGGCGAAGAGGAAGACGACAGGAGACAGGCGGCCGAGGACTTGCCGGCGAGCTTGCCTCGGCTGGCGACACCGTCGGCCCATTTGTAGAGCTTGCCGTAGCCCAGACACTCGTGGCCGGCAGTTGTGCACTTGTGGCAGCTGGGATAGGAGCGGTCGCAGCGGAGGCGGCGGCGGCGGCAGTTGTGGCAGGCCTTGGTCGGGGCCTGCTGGAGGAGATCTGCGTTGGCCATGCCGCAGCTGCTTCGGGGTTCCCTTTTCGGCCAAGACAAGAGAGACGACAGGGCCAGACGAGACAAGGTTGTCAGGAGAAAGACGTGTGTCACGCAAGGCGAGCTCACGCCTGGGTGGGTCGCCGCACAGAGCAGGGCCTGGGATGGGTGGACGGAGAGATGGACCGGGAATGGGTCGACGGAGAGATGCAACGGGGCATCCAGGCGGGCATGGTTGTTTGCGTATGTAGGGGGAGAAGTGCAGTCCAGGGTGTGTGTGCGTGTGTGTATGTGTGTGTGTGTGTGTGTGCGTCTGGAACGACGACGACGTTGGATGGACATGCGCCGCTCGGAAGGAAAAAACGACGTGATGTCTCTCCGCCTCTCCAGCTCTCCTTCCCTTGGTTTGACTCGGACAGGTCGGCGCAGGCACGAGGGGTCCTCGTAGCGGGACCGGAGCCGACAGCCCCCACCGTCTCTTGCCCAGGACGGACAGTTGACTAGTCCGGATGAGGTAGTCAAGAGGCAAGACGTGCAGGCGAGGCCGCTAGTGTGCTTACAGTGTGCCTGCCAACCGTTCTCGGGTTTTGCTTATGTCATAATTCGACGTTCGGTCATTGGCTCCAGGTGCAAACTTGGCTTTGGCAAGCGCGTCATAGCCTTTTTCTCTCTTGCCTCTTGATTTCTGACATTGACGTGAGGTAGGTGCAAAGGGTCCATTCGTGTCCATGCCTAGGTAGGAATACTGAAGTATGACTGCCCGTTTCCATCTGCCGGGATTTTGTCACCCTGCTAAAGAAGCTGCTGAGTAAAGCACCCAAATGACACATTTCTAATACGTTTTAACCCGAAATAGGCAGTCCTTTGCATGTGTTGCAGCTGCTTCGTGATGTCGCCCTTTCTCTGTCATGCTTCCTTCTTGCTTCTCTCCTCCCCTCCCCTCCCCTCCTCGCTCATCCCAATGCCCTGAATCCATGGTCCTCTCGCATGACCAATCTTCATCTCGACATATTTTTCTGATCCAAATCGCTTGCTATTTATCCTGCGATCTGCCAGCCAGTTCTTGGCCGTCTTGGTCCTTACCCACAGCCAACTCCTCTTGACTAATTATATACCCATTCGGCTCACCTTGGCCCATCTTGGCCGTGGACCTTGATCACAGCCTGTGTACTCGCCCACCGCCACACCCTCTCGGCAACAATCCGACACACCACCATGCCGTCGTTGCAACACTGCTCGTCGAGACCCCGCTCGCCATCGCCGTCTCCATCACGGACCCGATCCCGATCCAGGTCTCAGACAGTCCGGACTGCCCCCGGTGCCGATCCCGAAGCGACCGCCGGTGCCCATGTCATCGACTACGAGACACTCGGCCGCCAGCGCCCTGCCGCCTTCCACAACCTCTGGTCCGAGCTGGGCTTCTGTTTCGCCCTGCTCGGCTCCATGCTCATGTCCGAGTTCTTCATCTCGGGCTTCCACATCATCCTGCCACCGCTCGCCGTCGAGCTCGACATCCCCAAGGCATCCCAGACCTGGCCCTCGAGCGTCTTCTCCCTCATCACCGGCGCCTTTCTGCTGCCCTTTGGCCGCCTCGGCGACATGTACGGAGGCTACCTCGTCTTCAACGCCGGGCTCGCCTGGATGCTCCTCTGGTGCCTCGTCGCCGGCTTCAGCCAAAACTACATCATGCTCATCGTCTGCCGCGCCCTGCAGGGCCTCGGTTGCGCCGCCTTTCTGCCCGCCGCATCATGCTGCTCGGCAAGACTACGCCCCGGCCCCCGCAAGACTCATCTTCGCCATCTACGCGCCTTTGCTCCCTTGGCTTCTTCTTCGGCATT
>NW_003315021.1:147448-149918 GCF_000150825.1 Verticillium alfalfae VaMs.102
TTCGTATAGACTTGGGACGTGGCGCCTATACAATTACAATTTGCGCTGGCCGGTCAAATGATGGGCATAGCATATACGAATGAATGAGCGATAGACAGACAGGCTCGGTTTTGCTTTTCCTTTTGCTTTTCTTTCCCCGGAAAAAGTCATCTCATAGCGTTGGATACCAATATCATGGACAATTTACATTTGACACTGGCTCGTCTCGCTGGCACTGGCTCGTCTCGCTGACACTGGCTGGCTCGTCTCACGGCACACCCGGCCGGTCCCTCTTACACCGAACCGAGCGTTTCCGAAAGAAAGGGGGCCACACCCCAGGTGGTCGCACATGTACACATGGTCGAACATGTCCCCTTGCCCAGTCGTTTTCCCGACCCGGTTACCCTGCCTGTCTACCTGCCCGTCTCGACGGTCGCACACCAAGACGGGCACAGAGAAGCCAAGCACTCCACCTCCGACCCTGGCCCATGCCGATGTGACTTCTCCGGCGGGGTGGCAAGTGGGCGCCCCTCGGGCACCGGGACCCTCGGGGACGCGAGTGAAGCGAGAAAGACTTATTCGGCTTAAGCTCTCTGCTTCTATGCAGGATCCGACTTGTCGTGGCTCAATGGGGCGTACAAGAGAGGATGGGAGGACATGTTTCCACATGGGGGCTGAGATGGCTGAAAACTGTGATCAACAACACACGGAGAAGCGAACAAGAAAGCAGTGTAAAGACGACCAGACTCGTCAAGCAGCCATGTGGCCAAGCGAGCACGGCAATGCTTGGCGCACCATTCAACAGACGTGCTCTCCGCAAGATGAGTGCATCCGCTCTAGATGCAACGTCGCTACAGTGTCGTTCTCGCACACGCAAGAACAGACCACACTTCCATCCCATCACACGAAGGACCAGAAACCCTGGTTGGCCACAGAGTATGGCCACAGACTATGATCCCCCTCCAACCCGGGCGATCGTACTCCCCCCGGTACCACCGATGGACCGACCTTGGACGATCCACCCCAGCAGTATTCCGAGCGACATAGCCACACTGGCATCCCAGCATCGCCATCAACAAGAAGCACGCCAACTCAAGGGCAAGAAGAGCAGCAACAAGCAAGCGCCCTTGGCCCTGGGTGTCAGTGAGCGGGGAGCAGAGGTCCTGAAACGCGACCCCCTTCCAGCAGTGACATTGAAATTAAAAATCGATGCACGACTCGGCCAACCCTTTGCTCATCAGGGGCCTCTTGTCGGTCCATGCGCCAGCCGCAGAAAGCCGAAACAAACACATCCCTGTCAGCGTGATGGCTCGACTAGGACACGAACCCCGGCCGCGAAGCGAGAAGCGGTTCAGCTCTTTCTTTTTTCGGGTCACTCTTTATGGATGAACTTCACCAACTTGGCAGCACAACCCGTCGCTTACCTGGCTTTATTGCTTCCCGCGAACCCCCCCCCCCCTTTGCGAAATCGCCCCACGAGCGCCGTCGATGCCCGGTGCTTGGCCCATGGCGGCTGGGCCCCCCTTCTCATGTTTCCAATTCTACCACGTTGGGTGCTTGGCCCGGTGTGTGGTCTTGGCAGAGCAGTCCAACTTAGTTTTGTGCTTTGAGCGACCACTGACCCAATGGTCGCGATGCGGGTTGGCGCCGTTTCTGATAGAGATGAGTGCCCCTTACCTGGAGGCTCTGGCGCTACTCAACGCAGCCATGGAGGGTTCCCCCTGGCTGGATTAGTCGAAGTCTCGACGGGCACGTCACGTCATGGCTGGAGAGAAGTCGTCCTATGCGGTCCTGTCAAAGTCGTGCCCGCCGTCTGAAGTCGTCCGCTGCATAGGTCGGTCAGACCTCGTGGCGCCAACCTCTGCTTGTGATCCCCCTCCTCACCCCCACCTCACGACGTCGCGATCATAGGGTTTGCCTGGCCAGGGTCCCTGTCGTCGAGGTCCACAACACCCCTTTCATTGCCTCAACTCCAAGCAACCTCACCATGTCGATGCTAGCGCAAGATCCCCGGTAGTGCTTCCGAGGAGCATGGCCATGCAGGTGGGCCATCAGGGCAGGGGGAGTGAAGGCTGGAGACGAGGGCCAGCGCTAGGCGGAAAGGTAGAGAGGCAGGCGGAGAGGCAAAGGGGTGAAGAAGAAAACTCCAAAGAATGATACTTAAGAGCAAGTCCGCAGCGAGCATTCAGCTGCTTTCCGATCTCTCTCTCTTCAGACACATTGCCTCGTCCTTCATTCTTTCTTCTCATTTTCCTCTCTGTACCACATTCTTTCTTCCATTCTCTTGATCAAGCCAAGACGTTGATCGTCCAACTCCGTTCACTCTTTGAAAACACTATCACAACAACAACAACTTGCTACCAACCTTGTACCAACCCAACACTTTCAAATCGTCAAGATGAAGTTCTCTGGTATTGCCTCTTCCGTCGCCGTCCTGGCCGCCGTCGCCAGCGCGACCCCCACCCCCGCCTCGTGGACCCCCAAGTCCGTG
>NW_003315021.1:150018-152402 GCF_000150825.1 Verticillium alfalfae VaMs.102
CCATCGAGAAGCGTGCTCCGTCGAGACGCCTGTGACATTGGTTTCTGCACCGAGGGCACCGGCACCACCGGTGGTTGCCGGCGGTCCCCACCACCACCGTCACCTCGCTCGCTGACTACCAGGCCGCGCTCGAGGCCGAGGGTGCCGCCATTATCGTTGTCGACGGCGCCATCTCCGGCAGCGCCCGCATCCGCCTCGCCTCCGACAAGACCGTCATTGGTCTCCCCGGCTCGTCCGTCACCGGCATTGGCCACTACATCAACAAGCAGTCCAACGTGATCCTGAGGAACCTCAAGATCTCCAAGGTCGTCGCCGCCAACGGTGACGCCATTGGCATCCAGGAGTCCACCAACGTCTGGGTCGACCACTGCGACCTCTCGTCCGACCTCGACAGCGGCAAGGACTTCTACGACGGTCTGCTTGACATCACTCGTGCCTCGGACTTCATCACCGTGTCCAACACCTACCTGCACGACCACCACAAGGCCTCGCTCATCGGCCACAGCGATAACAACGCTGCGCAGGACACTGGCAAGTTCCACGTCTCCTACATCAACAACCACTGGGAGAACACGGGCTCGCGCAACCCCTCGGTCCGCTTCGGCACCGCCGTCCACATTGTCAACAACCTCTACGAGAACGTTGGCCTCACCGGTGTTAACGCCCGCATGGGCGCTCAGATCCTCGTCGAGTCGACCTCGTTCGTCAACTCGGCCAACCCCATCGTCTCGCGCGACTCGGACGAGACGGGCTTCGTCGTCGTCAAGGACGTCATCGGCGCCGACGACAACGCCGTCCCCGAGGGCACCCTGACCTCGGTCCCCTACGCCTACACCGCCCTCGGCTCCGCCAACGTCGGCTCCGTCGCCCAGACCGCCGGCCAGAAGCTCACCTTTGACGGCTCCTCCGCTCCCGCTCCCGCCCCTGCCCCCGAGACCCCCGTCGAGTCTGCCCCTGCTACCCCCACCGCGCCCGTCGAGGAGACCCCCGAGGCCCCCGTCGAGTCCGCCCCTGCTACTCCCACCGCGCCCGTCGAGGAGACCCCCGAGGAGCCCGCCACGCCCGTCGAGTCCGCTCCCGCCACCGAGCCCTCCGCCCCCGTCGCTGACGACGAGGAGGTCGAGGAGGTGTGCACCCGCCGCCGCGTCAAGAAGAGCCTCCGCCTCCGCCGCAAGGCTCTCCGCGCCTAAACTGGTGCCATGACTGTACGAGGATGAAAGGAAAAGACGGATGAAGCTGAGAGCCCGAGGTGCGGGAAATTTCGGGGCGCCCATTGCATCATTTTCCCCCCTTTTGCAAGCGAGCGCCTGAACGTTTTTGTTGTATATAGTTCTTTCTTTGAGGCACAGAGTGCTTGTCAATACAGTTGCCGGTTCCAACCATTTCCCTCCTTTTGATGCCATGTGTGTTTGCATGTAGAGCGGGTTGTCGCAGGAGGCACTTTGTGCACCATGGCTCGTCATTCCTGGTTCTTGAGAAGAGAACAGAGCGAATCGACCATATCGAGGCAAGCTCTGGCCTCCAGATGGCACTTCAACTCGGAAAAAAATCGACTCATCTGGAAAGGACTCATGATCACTCATTCATCTATCTACCCTACACCCCCACGAGCATGGACGAAGTACGAAGCCACGTGCCATCTTGTCAAGGCGTTGACTCGGCCGACAGCCGGACAAGAGGGCATCCAACTTCACCAATACGACAACAGTAGACAACGTTGCAATCTCCTCCTATCGACCCCAAACCGGGTTACGCTCCCACTTCTGGAGGGTCCGGACCACAGGACGAGCGATCGGCAAATCACCATCCCCTCAGCCTGCACGTGCCGGGTATCCCGGCGACGACCACTACCTCACCCGGCTCTTGGCCCGGGCGCACGTGTTGAACAGCGCCGACAGGTGAGGGGGAGCCAATTGTCTGTTGTCGGCTATGCAGGAACAGCGTCGCGTTCGTCGTGCTGCACTCAACAGCACCGGCCGGCCAGTTCTCCGGTCGCTCGTGTCGTTATCCGCCATCGGGCCAGGCATTGCAGATCAACAGTCGAATTGACAGTAATACGACGCAATAAATAAGAGGCCGTCTGACCGTTGCCTTGCGACCATGTCCTGCCTCACCCTCCATCTCATAGAAGCCGCAGGCTCATTTGCTTGGATCCTGGTCGCCGGACGCAGCGCCCTCTCACCATGAGCTTCTTCGCCCCCGTTCTCGCCATCCTGGCTCTTACCGGCGTCGCCCGCGCAGCGGCCGGTGCGTCGCTTGACCCTGTCCAGCCCGTTCTCTTGCCCGACGGCGCCTATGCGAAGAACCCGCTTTCGCATCTTGGCGGCAATGGCCCGTCCTCTTCTGGTAAGCCGACACGTCCTTGAGATGCTACGATTGACGAG
>NW_003315021.1:152583-153334 GCF_000150825.1 Verticillium alfalfae VaMs.102
CAGTTCAAGGAGAGCAGCTACAAGGCCACCGGCCCATTGTCATTCTTTCACACATGGGACACGCCGCTCACGCGTCCCGACATTCAGATCGCCCAGCTCAGCAAGACGGGCTACAAGGAGCTCTACGACATGGGCTACACGCTACGCACGCGCTACCCGGATCTCTACGAGGAGGGCGACGAGTTCTTCGTCTGGGCGAACAACTACACGCGCGTCCTGCAGACGGCGCAGCTGTTCGTTCGCGGCTACCTCGGCCCCAACTCGACCCTTCTCGGCAACGTCGTCTCCGTCACCGGCCGTGGCGTGCCCGCTCACCTCGGCGACACGCTCGCGCCCTCGGACATGTGCCCGACCTTCAAGGACGACAGCAGCAAGCAGACGAACGCGTGGCGCGCCCTCTGGCTGCCGCCCTTCATCAAGCGCCTCTCCCAGTACATCGACGGCGACCTGGTCCTCGACGACAGCCACTGGAACGACTTCCCCTACATCTGCGGCTTCGAGTCCCAGATCACCGGCCGCCTGTCGCCCTTCTGCGACACGTTCACCCAGGAGGAGCTCGAGCAGTACGAGTACCACCAGGACCTCCGCTACTACTACGGCGTCGGCCCCGCCGCCGATGTCGCCTCCAAGATGATGACGCCCTTCCTCGACAGCCTTGTCAAGCTCCTCGCCAAGGGCCCCGGCGTCGCGGGCGTCCGCGCCGACGGAACGGCTTTCACCCTGCCCAGGGCTCATCATGAGCTTCCTTCAA
>NW_003315021.1:153664-155933 GCF_000150825.1 Verticillium alfalfae VaMs.102
AAGTCGTGCGCCGTCGGGAGGTACGCCAGGTTCGTGGCCGACGCGCTCGAGAAGAACGGCGACTTTGCCAAGCTCTGCAATGCCACGGACCCGGCGACGCCAAAGCAGGTCAAGGGCGCCAGTTTCTTCACGGATCTGGGGCAGGATCACCTGCAGATTGTGAAGCCGTAGAGATGACCTGCAGAGGTGCATAGCTTAATTGACCTGGATGATTCGCGATGCCTTACATTCCTCTCGCTGCAGTACTGCAGTCCCGTGATTGAGCCCTCGGAGCTTGTCGAGTTTTATCTCTCCTCAATACTCGCGGCGTGTCGACCACATCATTGCTAAGACGTCCGGCAGTCAGCATTACAACAGAGACCCCTTCACTACCAGTTGATGTTCACGCGAGCTGGGGGCAGAAAGAAAGATAAGTATCACTAAAGTCAAAGTATATACAAGAATCGCTTTCTCCAGTTCAGCCTACAAGTTGCCCTGGCCGTAGAAAACACCACGACCGTTGGTGCCAACATACACCAGGCCTGCCTCGTTGCCGCTGCCGGCAATCCTGGCGCCATCGACGGCGCCAAAGCCGATCTCGCCCTGAAGGTCGGTCCAGGTAGCACCGCCGTCGCCGCTGCCGTACAACTTGGGCCCATCGGCGCCGTCGCCAAATGTGTAGACATTCCATCCGTTGGCTCCCACACCAAGGGATACCTGCCACGTGTTCGTGACTTCGGTGGAGATCAGGGTGAACGTCTTTCCAGAGTCGGTGCTGTGGAATATGCCGACATTGGTCGAGGCCCACACGTCGCCGGCCTCGGTCGGATGGGCGGCAATGGAGCGAACCGAGTTGGCACCCTGGAGTGCACCTCCCTTGGCAAAGGTAGCACCGCCATCGGTGGAGACGTAAAAGGCGTCCGAGCCAGCATAGAACACATCATCATTGCTCTTATCGCTGGCAATCACGGAGCCGGCTGCCAGGCTCGAGACGCGGGATAGTGGGCCCTGGTCAGTCGACCGCTGGACACCGACGCCGGAGGTGGACCATAGAATGGTCGTGCCGTCGGCCGACAGAGAAACGGAGCCGCCAGCCTGGGTGCTACCGTTGGCGGGATGAAGACCCCAAGTGACACCGCCGTCGGATGACGTGGCCAGCTGGGCACTGCCCTCAACATTGCCGACGCGGACAACCTTGGACACCGAGTTACCAGCATAGTCCACGCCGCTCGAGCCAACAAACATAGGTGTGTTCCACGCCGTCTTGGGAGACGTGTTGAGGTCGGCCTTACTCTTAAAGGTGAAACCGCTGTCGTCGTGGACACCAGCAAAAAGCTCACTGCCGCCGGGCGCCGAAGCCAAGTCGAGAACAGCAAATTCCTCAATGCCGTCGGCGAGAGACTCAATGTTGACCGTGGAGTTCGAGTCCCAGTTGGTGAGGTCGTGTCCACCAAAGACGGTCAGGCCTGTGCCGTACAGCCAGTGGTCGCTATCGAAGGGGTTAATCTCTAGCGACTCAATCATCCAGCCAAGCTTCTTGGAGTCAACTGCGATAAAGTCATGGTTGATCCAGGGCGCCTTGGGAGTGTCAATCTTGTATTTGGCGTTGATTTCTGGGTAATTGGCCCACGTCCAGATTTGGGACCACGTCGCACCGGAATCGGTGGAGCGGAAGAGCCGCGCATCGGGCCACCAGGAGTTCAGGGACGCAACAACCAGAGTGCCTGGGGTTTGGCTGTCCAGGGCCAGACCACCATATCCCCAGGTAAGGTCCTCACCAGTGACGGGAGTGATGTCAGCCCAGGTGGCCTTTGCAATGTCATAGCGGTACACGGCGCCCTTGGCGCCATCGTAAGGGCCGCTGCCGTCGCTATAGGTTAGGTACAAGGCGCCTTCCTTGGGCTCAACCCTGCCCTTGTGAGGAAGGAAGCCGGTGGGCTGGCCGGCGATGGCGGTCCAGGTAGCGCCAGCATCTTCGGAGACGTATACAGATTCGGCCGTCTTGTCAGCCGTTCCGACAAAGATGCGCGACGTCGCGCCGTTGGCCGTCGCAGCGCTCGTGTCGAACGTGACGAAGGCCAGACCTTGCAAGTCGTTGCCGTAGCCGCCAGCCTCGATCGGGTTGGGGTTTACGTTCAGGGTTGGGAACAAGGCGACCCTGAGAAGTCTTGTAGGAATTTGGTCTCTTTCTAGGCAAATATCTATGTGTTCTCTGAAATATTTGAGAAACTAGGTAAGACGTGGCGGGCTAAACGGCTGTCTCAGCACAGGCTGGGTATTTTGTCTGTTG
>NW_003315021.1:156209-172147 GCF_000150825.1 Verticillium alfalfae VaMs.102
AACGACATCGGGGTCGGACGGGTCGACGGCCAGAGCACCAATGCCCCATCTGTTCCTGCGCAAAGTCAGTCCCCCTCCGGACTAAGACGCATACGAACAAGTTAACATACCAGGTGTCATTCTGGGCAATGTAGTCGGTGATGGGAGTCCACGAGTCGTCCGAGTTCCAGCGATAGATTCCGCCAATGTCAGTCCTTGCGTACGCGACACCCTTGGCATTGGGATGGAAGACGATGCTGGGCACAAAGCCGCCACCGCCTCCGATGCGGACATTTTGCCAATCGAGGGCGGCGCGAGCCATGCCAGCGGCCGCGAGAAGAAGCTGAAGGTACTTCATGACTGTTCGAGGTCCGTCAAGCCGGTTGATGCTGGGAAGCAAGGAAGAGTGGGATGATCAGACAAAGAGATCGATCGCGGGTTATAAATGGTTCAACAACGAGGACCCATGACAATCTGCTGCTACCGGGGCCACCCCAGACCTCGTGAGCAAACTCATGCACGAAGAGCCATCACGTCGGCGCTCCCGCATAGACCCCATGAAGAAGGGAGAACCTTCGTCAGGGTCGGCGCCACACATTGAGTGGGCAACACGCGGCTCCTGTCGAAGAAGCAGGCATGCTACCCCGGCATTCATCTACTCTGATACCTGCCATTCCCAGGATGGAAGACAAGCCTCCGGTAGGATGCTGTTCAAGGCGTCATGAAGGCGGAAGTAGTGGCCGGCTTATGGGCGAAAGCTCCCGGTACAAGCGACAAGCGCTGGCTTCGGATTCGTGCGTGCCTAACAAAGAAGGGATCTGCCGGCGCCAAGTCGAGAATGGCAGATTCTCAGGGGGTCGATGGGGTGGATATGGAGCCACGAGATGGTGCGGGTCGAAGGGTGGGCGAAGGCTTGGAGGGTCTTGGTAGACAGCCGATCAGCAAGTTTTGGGAACGTAGCACTGACTCCGAGTCTGTTTTTGAACCCGCTCGGTGCGAGGGTGATGATCTTGTCACTTCTGGAGATGCCCAGACACAAGAGAGGGGGGCCATGCTATATTCGCCTCGCTCATGGGAGTTCGTGAGTGTGGTATGGATGATCAAGAGAAGATGGCCTTGGCCCTTCTCAGGGACTCGAAGGGAAGGCCGAGATGGAAGGACCAGACGGGGCAGGGACCAGGGCGTCACCTTCCGGGCTACCTCACTTCTGAGTCGGCAGCCGTTTCGCCCAGAGTGAAGTGGAACCTTCGGGCGGTGATGCATTATGTCAGCGCCTTCTCCGAGATCCTGAACTGCCGAGCCAATCATGACGATTGAATCCCGACACTCGTCCAGTCACGTGGCTTCCCCGCATCCCCGCCTTTCTCCAGGTCGTGCCTGCCTCTGGCTCGTCCCTCACGAGGCGTCACCTCGGCAGGGGCTTCTTCCATGTACCCCTCGTGATATTGTGCCATGATCAGATCTCGTCCTTGTATCCTGTGACACGCTATACGCTACATGATTTGCTTGGTTCATCCTTGCCTTGGTTGTATCATTATCCTGCTTATTTCATTCCGAGTTCCAAGCTCTAGCTCATTTCCTTCCAAGGCCATTACACCCGACGGCCCGTGTTGTACATCCGCAAGTGTCATCTCAGTCGGGCAAAGCCCTTGCGCCTCTTCGCGAATCTCGATCAAGCGTTGACCATGTCAGCTCAGCATGGCACCGAACCTACCATTGACGAGGACGCCGTCCTGCACTTTGACGTCCAAGTGAGAGCCAATACGCCAAGCAGCCAGAGCAGTGCTTCAAGTGATGTCCCAGACGAGAGCTTGGCTCCTCCCGCTTTCAGCCGACCTGGACACCATCTCCCCGTCGCAACCCCGGACTGGAACAACCTCAAGGTTCTCCACCACAATACCCTGGCCCCACGAAGCAGCTTCTTCACCTATCCGAACGAGAAGGACGCTCTGACGTGGGATGTCAGCAAGGCCAAGGCCATCTGCCTGTCAGGAACCTGGAAGTTTCACCTGTCAACCTCACCCTTCGATGGCCCACGCAACTTCTGGGAGGCTGGGTACGACCACAATGCTGCCGAGCATCAGTGGAGTAATATCGCCGTCCCTGGCATGTGGCAATGCCAGGGCTTTGGGAAAGGTCCCCAGTACACCAACTACAACTTTCCCTTCCCTGTGGACCCGCCAAACGTCTCCTACACTGATAACGAGTGCGGCAGGCACCTGACGACTTTCAAGGTTCCTCATTCCTTCAAGGACCATCAGTTGCGGTTGAGGTTTGAGGGCGTCGACTCTGCCTTTACCGTTTGGGTCAACGGCCACAAGGTCGGCTATTCGCAAGGATCGCGTAATCCCAGCGAGTTCGACATATCCAGACTCGTCACGGCTGGGCGCTCCGCCACTCTCGCCGTCGAGGTCTACCAGCGTTGCGACGGCACCTACATTGAGGACCAGGACCAGTGGTGGCTCAGTGGCATATTTAGAGACGTCTACCTGCATGCCTTTGAGCGGTTCAGTCCGCACGATATCCACATCCAGACGCTCCTCGATGACGATTACAAGAATGCCGTCCTCAAAGTTGGCGTCACTACGAGCGAGTTTACCTTTGTCTCGTTGAGGCTTCTCGACGCCGACGGCGAGCCAGTGTTCGGGGAAACCCACCATGGCGCGACGCAGGCGCAGGGCACCACCGACCTCACGTTTGAATTACCAGTCAAGAACCCACACAAGTGGACGGCCGAGACACCATATTTGTACACGCTCTTGCTCGGCTTCCCCGGCTGCGTCATCCCGCAGCGTGTCGGCTTCCGCAGAACTGAACTCATTGATGGCGTCTTTTGCGTCAACGGCGAAACCGATCAAGCTCAGGGCGTTAACCGTCACGAGCATCACCCCGACTCCGACGGGCTGTGCCGTACGAGTTTCTCAAGCGCGATCTCTGCAGATGAAGAGTACACATAATGCCATTCGTACGTCACATACATCAATGATCCAGCTGTACGATCAGCTGGGATTGTGGATCCTCAACGAAGCGGACCTTGAATGCCACGGCTTTGCTTCCGTCGGCGGCGACGCGTCCAAGTTTACGTCTGACAACCCTGACTGGAAGGATGCCTACGTAGACAGGGCGCGTCAGATGGTGTTGCGCGACAAGAACCACGCGTGCGTGATCATCTGGTCGCTGGGGAACGAGGCGTTCTACGGACGGAACCACCAGTCCATGTATGACTTCATTAAAAGCGTTGACACGACGCGCCTTGTCCATTACGAAGCGGACTACGGAGCGCGGACAGTGGACATTTACAGCCGGATGTACTCCTCGGTCGAGAGCGTCATCAACGCGGCGAGAGACAAGGACTGGGAGAAGCCCTTGGTTTTGTGCGAGTACATCCATGCCATGGGCAACGGCCCGGGAGCCATCCGAGAGTACGTTGAGGCGTTCTACCGGTACCCTAGGCTCATGGGAGGATTCGTTTGGGAGTGGGCCAATCATGTAAGTCGACCGCCATATCTGAGAAAGGCCGAGCTGACCCCTTTGTAGGGTCTGCGCACGAAGACGAAAGATGGCGAAGAGTACATGGCGTATGGCGGTGACTTTGGAGACGACCCCAACGACAAGAACTTTGTCATGGACGGGCTATGTTTCTCCGATCATACGCCGACTCCGGGTCTTGTCGAGTACAAAAAGGCCATCGAGCCTGTGCAGGTACTGGGACTCGACGGCGACGAGGTTACCGTGATCAACCGATACGATTTCCTCACTTTGGATCATTTAACGTGCCACGCCCACTTTCTCACCGAGGATCGTCGCTTTGCAGAGATCTCGATTGTCATTCCAAAAGGTCGGTCCATCAACGCCGACTTGTAGCGGTTGTACTGACAACTCCAGGCGTGAAACCACACACAAAGGCGAAGATCACGATTCCGCGCCCAAGTGACTTTTACGTCGCTGCAGGAAAAGAAGCCTTCTTGAACTTGAGGTTCAGCTTGAAGGAGCGCACGGCCTGGGCACCTGCTGGCCACGAGGTTGCATGGGGCGACATTCAAATTGGCCAGCCGGACAGCCTGACGGCGAGCCTGCACCATCTAGGCATGGAGCCAAACACCACTCGTCTCCCCACGATAACGCAAGAGTCTTCCCATTTTCTCTCGATCACCTCGAGCAGCGGCTTGAAAACGTGGGGGTTCGACCTCCACGAAGGCACGCTGACGAGCGTCACGCGCGGCGACCAGCCCAAGCTCAACCTGCTCACCTCCCCCCTCACGCTCGACTTCTACCGCGCCCTCACCGACAACGACCGCGGCGGCCGCTTCGGCTGGGAGTGGCGAGACCGCCGCCTCCACCAGACCCACGCCCATGTGCGCAGCGCCGAGTGGCGCGAGACAAAGCGCAGCCTCGAAGTGACGGTGCACGCGCGCATCGCGCCCCCCGTGCTCGCCTGGGGCGTCGACACGACGACGACCTTTTCCTTCCGCGGCGAGGGGTGCCACATCAAGATCAAGGGCACGCCGCGCGGGCTGCGCCTGCCGGGCACCTTTGCGCGCATCGGCCTGACGCTCGGCCTCGCCGGCGTCGACGAGGTCGAGTGGTTCGGCCGCGGCCCGGGCGAGAGCTACCGCGACAAGAAGATGAGCCAGCGCTTCGGCACGTGGCGGCGCGGCGTCGACGCCCTTTTCACCGACTATGAGTTTCCCCAGGACGGCGGCAACAGGACGGACGTCCGCTGGGTCAAGTTCAAGCAGCTGCTCAGCGGCGACGGCGGCGGCGGCGGCGGCGATCCTGGCACGCTGCTCACGGCGCGGTTCGGCGACCTCGAGGGTGCTTCCTTCTCGGCCATGCACTACACGACGGCGGATCTGGACGAGTGCCAGCACCCGTATGAGCTGCACAAGCGGCGGCGGGACGACACGATCGTGAGGCTCGACTGGGCGCATCACGGGCTGGGGACGGGGTCGTGCGGGCCGGCGACGCTGCCGCAGTACGAGCTGAGGTCGGAGGACTTTTCGTACGAGCTGCTCCTCGAGTAGTCTGATGATGTGTGGTGCATTTTCCTCGGTCATGTTGCGTCTTTTCGTTCTGGACTTTTTTCTGATGAGCATGATTTATGTCGGGATCCCGAAGTGTTTTTATGAAGCTGTGTAGGATGATCAAGCCTCGTAGTATTTATTTGTTTGGGGTCATTAGCCACGACCCTTGTCGATCGGGTGCTCTTCAATTCCAAATGACTGCGTTAAGTCATGATGTTGGACGTAACGGGTGAATGTAAGTGTCATTAATTCTGCATCGCTGGTCTATCTTCGTCATCATGAACGTGCAGTCATCTCCCTAACCATGCCGCACCCATCTCGCCGCGTCTGCCGAAACAACGCCATACCATCAATGCACCGGCGGCAAATGCAACTTTGTCCTCCGGACCCAGCCCCTTGACCTCCGTCCCGGCAAACGCCCGCGTGGGCGTGTTCTGCGCAAACAGCCAGTCGAGCTCCTCGTACGTGCGGGCCCTTGGTCTCCGGCAGCCGCAAGAAGGCCCACAGAAAGGTCAGCGCGGCGGTGGTCCCCCAGAAGAAACCCGCGTAGCCCTTGAGGTTCAGCTGGCGCGGGTTCATAAAGTAGGGCTGCAGGGCGTTGGACATGACGAGCACGACGTAGTAGGCGTTGCGCGCGAGGCAGATGGTCTTCTGGCGCAGGCGCGTGGAGCCCACTTCGGAGGGGATGGACCAGCCGAGCTGGCCGACGGACAGCTGGAAGACGAAGGTCCAGAGCAGGGTGAGGATCGCCTGGGCGATGCCGACGGCCTTTGCCGACGTCCACACGTTGAGGACGCCGATCAGCAGGAGGACACCGCACATGGTCGACAGGCCGCGGAGGTAGATTTGTCGGCGGCCGTAATACGGCATCAGGGCGAACCAGTTAACGAATGTGCCGACGAGGGCCATGGCCGTGCCTCCAATGTTGAGCTTGTAGGTCCACTCGGTCGAGACGCCGACTTGCTGGAAGAAATACGTTGAGTTGTAGGCGAAAGCAGATCCAGAGAGGACCTGGCCGGCAAACGCGAGGCAGGCGATTTCGGTGCGGCGTCGCTCGATCCCGCGGAAGCAGTCCCAGTAGCTGGTACCGGCGGTGATTTCCATCTCGAGCTTGTTGGTGCGGATGATGCCCGCGAGGATGGCCTTGACGTGTGATCGCGATGCCGACTTCTTCTGCAGCCGGTGGAGGGACTCTTCGGCCTCGTCGAGACGTCCCTGGCGGACGAGATGCCAGGGCGATTCGGGGGCGAAGACTAGGATGGGAATCAGGAAAGCCGGCCACACCCACTGGATAGCAAAAGGGATACGGTACGCCCACTCGTCGGTCCGCGACACGAGCGTGGCCAGGACACCGGCTGCGATCAACTGTCCAATGATGAAGCACATGTTGGTCCAGGACGTCAGGTATGCGCGCAAACACATTGGCAGCACTTCAGACGCATAAGCGGGCGCAGACGAAGCGAAGATACCCCACGGGATGCCGCAGAGAAGCTGCCCAAACATGAGGACCAGGATCCTATCGGCGAAGAAGGTCATGCAGACGAAGAGCGAGAGGGCGCCGAGGGCGCTGACAATGACGCGCTTCTGGCCGTACCGGTCGACAAGGAAGCCGTTGACAGTAACGCCGATGAAACATCCGACTGTACTGGCGTTGCCCAGGGTAGCCTGCCACGCCGCAGAGAGCTGATGCTGTCCCTTGTCGTCGACATATTGGCCATACTTTTCCGCAAAGGCGGGATAAGCGAAGAAGTTCCCGATGAGGATGGCATCGTAGCCTGGGGTTGGTCAGCAAGACAGCATGACCGGAGAGACAGACAGACAGACAGAGCATACCTTCCATAATGACACACATGGACACCATCAGGCTCCAAAAGATAGCCATGGGATACATCTTGATGGCTTGCCACGGCGTCAGAGCATGCTCAGCCGCCATGGCCTGGCGGGCTTGGCGTTCCGTCGTGTAAGGGCCATCGTCAGAGTCTTCCAAGTGACCGTGGCGAGACCTGCCACCGAGAATGCCACGGCTGCCGTCGTCGGAAACAGGCGATACTGTGCCTGACAACAAGGCGACAGCTTCGTGGGGGTGTTGGGGCTCGTCCTGATCCAGTGAGGGCCGCGAGGATGAGTCGGAAGGTCGGGGAAGTGCCCCATATTCTCGGCTTTGAGAAGACGAGGCCATTTCGCGGGAGAGCTTGGGCGGATGAAAGGATGATGAGGTTCCGATGAGTGAAGAGAGAGGCGGGGTTCGGCAGGATGCCTCCAAAGGCTGCGAGGTGCACCGACCAGACCTATCGGGATGCCATTCGATAGGGTGCCCACAGGTAATAGAGCTGGTGGAAGTTAAGCTCGAGACACTTAACGGAGTCGTTTGACCACGTCTCCGAGGTGGTCAAGATAGAATAGACTGCTGCTGGTCCCGACTGCGTTGAGAAGCACGACCAGGGAGACAGGCAGCGAAGGTTGAGGCAGAGGCAGATGGCTGCAATGAGGCAGGCGGTGAGGCGAGACGGATCACGTATGGCAGGTGCAACGGCACGTGGTACAGTGAGGAGACAGGGTCTTGTGATTGGATCGTTCATCCATACGACACGTCCCAATCAAACGCACGAACACCATCTCCTGATGCTTACCTAGAGGCATCACAGGGCTCACCTGGTGCCGTGTTCCATCACTTGACCCAGATCGTTCTGCATCACACAGACTCCATCCGAGGAAGCAGCAGCACCGTAGCCTTCCATCCAAGCTCCATAGACAGAGCGACGGGACGGCGCGTGCCAGGCGTAGCAGACATTGCCGGACGGGGGTCGCGGCTTGACTCGGGACGCACCAATCAGCACGATGCAAAACCGCCATACAGGCTTTGAGGCATCACCACTTTCGGCGTGAGCTGCACCTCAGGAGTGTGTCGCATCGGCCTTTGTCTGCCCATTCACGATCTCTCGGATATAGCCCGCGCCGCTAGCGGGTTTGGATCACCTGGACTGGCGCCGGAGGAGGAGGGAGGAAAGCACGGCGAAAGTACTTAAGGATGGGTTGGCCCTGACATCGTAGTGTCGAGGATGAGGTTCGGAGGGTGTAGAGCTGGCAGCCTTTCAAGTTGGAAGTCCATCATGAGGGGTAGAGTTTCGGCGTGTTCGTCTTCCTTCTCTTCGTCTTCACTCTTCCGTCTTCAGAGCAACCAGTGTTGACATGGCGGTGGGAAAAAGAAGGATCAGCCAAGTTGGCTCTTCAACTGTCTAATCTGCGGCCGCTCTTTCGTTTCTGTTTCGTCAAGATACCGTTGAAGGTGCTCCATCCCATCGGGTGTCTCAGCAACGACAATGAGTTCCTTGCGATCTGGCCCATGACGCAGGCACAAGTCGCTCGAGAGTCAGCCGACGTGTCATTTCATATGGCTGCCCAAACATGAGACACCTGGCCGTTCAAAGCAATCATGGTAGTACGGTATTGATTACTCAGTACTGACAACCCCATGTCAGGCACAACAATCAACTTCCGGCTTCATCATGACCAGAGTCTAGCATTCTACGGCAGCCACTCACAGCCATCACCAGCTGGCAGCCCATCGGAGTGAGGCTCCCGACTCCGATGGAGCTTAGGTGCATCGGCCCAAGCCACGACAGGCTGCGAGGCCATCTACTGTACCTGCCTACAGGTGCCTACCCAGGTACCTATGCCTAGAGGTACCTGTGCCTAGAGGTACCTGTGCCTGGAGGTACCTAGGCAGGCCATTTAACCGAAAGACCCTAGAGGCACGCTGAGGCGGGGCCCCAGCCAACCCACAGTTCTTGACGTCTGGCCACTCACAACGCGTCTACGCCACTCCTTCACTCCTTCCCCGCGACGGACATTGCCATCTGACCTCCGCGTTTCCTCGCCTGCTCCTTCCGCCTCATGCCACTCGCGCAAGGACCCCTCCTCCGCCTTCTGGCTTGTCGCCGCCAGCCTCATCGCCTCCTTGCCAGGCCCTCATCAAATATCTGCGGTAACATGCCGCACACTCGACCCAAGAGATGAGGTACTCAACAGCATGCTCGGCCTGTCGGTGAGTGACTGGACTATATTTCTCCATCTCCTGTACGCAAATTGAATGGACTCTCCATCCCTGAGATCATGAGATCGAGTCCCCCCTGGAGGCCATGAGATCAACTCCCCTCCTGCGACGAGGACCCTGCTTGCCTATGGGCATCACAGCCAGAGCACATGATCTTCATACATAACAGACCACCCATTGACACACAATACAGAGCTCGAAGGCGGAAATGCGAAGTTCCCATCCCCGGCGGCCAGTGCGCCTACTGCAGCGCCCAGAACCTCGCCTGCTCGCGCGCCGGCTCCATCATCCAGCCCAAAAAGTCACCCACAAGCCCCGTGCCACCAGCAGTCGTGTCCATGGACATGACCATGACCCGTGACATGGGCCACGTCATGAGCCCGACGACGACGACGACGGCGACAACCATGACCCTGACGACAGGAGCGGCGGCGGCGACGACAAACGCGTCACCCCAGATCATGGGCATCGCGCCGGCCGCCGCCGTCCAGGACAAGGCCCTCTGCTTTGAGCTGGTCGAGCTGTACTTCAAGTACATCCACGACCAGCTGCACTCGCTCTTCCACCGCCCGAGCTTCATGCTCGACCTTCACGAGGGCACGGCGCCCCTGGTCCTCGTCTACGGCATGATGGCCCTGTCGGCGCGCTTCTCGTCGAACCACGCCTTTAGTGGCATCCCGCCCATGGCCCGCGGCGAGCACTTTGCCACCGAGTGCAACCTGCTGCTGAACCTGCGCGACGTGTCACTGACGACGAGCCAGGCGTGCGTCCTGCTGGGCGCTGTGAGCATCGTCGAGGGCGAGGCCGGCGCCGAGACGGTCTACTACGCTGCCGCCTGCCGCATCGCCAACTTTCTCGACCTGCCGAACATGCCGACGCCGGACCCGCTGCAGCGCGAGATCCACATCCGAGGTAGGCAGTTGCCGATCCTGTCCTTTTGGCCTGTTCCCCTGCTAAGCTGAAATCCCGGCCACCCACAGTCTACTGGTCCCTCTGCATGATCGACGTGTGGTCGTCGACGGGCGTCAACCTGCCGCTGCTGATGAACCGACGGCACGACGTGCCGCTGCCGATGAATGAGTCGACGTTTCTCAACATGAGCCGCGCGAGCAGCAACCACTTTGACTTTATCCTGTCGCCGAACCGCGAGGACTCGCTGATCGCGCAGAACATCAAGCTCAACAGCATCCTCATGAAGGTCAACGACGCCATCAAGACGCTGACGTCGGACGCGTCGGTCACGAGCATCGACGAGACCGTGTCGAGCCTGTCGCAGGAGCTCGAGGCCTGGGAGGTGGCACTGCCGCCGAGCATCCGCGACACGCCGTCGAACCTGCACGCGTTCGCGTCGCAGGGCCAGGGGCGCATCTTCATCGCCGTGCACGTGAGCCACTACCACTTTTCGCAGCTGCTCTTCTACCAGTACCTCGACGAGCAGCAGCGGTTCCCGGCGTCCCTGACGGCGCAGGCGTTCGCGCGCAAGTGCAAGTCCAACGCGGCGTCGCTGTCGCGCATCATCGACCTCGCCAACACGACGCCCGGCTGCGACTGCTTCTTCAACATGCTCGGCCACATCATCGTCGTCACGTCCTCCGTCTTCATCCACACGCTCCTCTTCGAGACGGACGAGGCCGAGGTCGCCGCCGCCCGCGCCCAGCTCGAGCGCAACTTCAACTCGCTCGTCACCCTGCGCCAGTACTGGCCCGCCCTCGAGGTCTGCTTTGCCCGCCTCAAGACGTTCCACGAGCTGTGCCGCAAGAGCACGGACCACACCTACCGCATGGACCGCTGGATGCTGCGCTTCCTCACCGAGTTTGCCCGCCCCATTGACGAGAAGGAGCGCGAGGAGGAGGGCAGCGTCGACCTCGACCGCTGGAGCATTGGCAACATCGGCATCAGCCCGGAGAACTGGGCGTAGCCCTCCTCTGTCTGCCCTGCCGGACAGAGACGCGGCAGGGCTGCATGGTGTACATAGGGGCAAGATTCGCGGCGTTTGAAATTTGGGCTGGCGTGACGAGGAGCAGACGCACAGGGACTTCTTTTGATTCGAGCAGGATAGTTGGGTGCGACTGTTCCAGATACCACGGCAACAATGAGGAGCGTTGTGCTTTGACCATGTCTTTGACCATGGGCCCGGCCACGGGACAAGTGATGTTTCTCAGGGCATGAAAGTGACTGCCATTTGCAGCACGAAAATCGAATCCGGCAAAAAAGACAATTTACACGGCCAAACGTCGTAGTCGAGCCTCAACAAATGATAAAGCACCCAAGACGTGAATTGTCTGGCAAATGCTAATGTAGGCTCCTCTCAAATATCATGGTATATATGCTTGTCATGCTTGCAAAACAAAATCTGGTCTCGATCGTTCCATCATTACGTCGTCCCCTCGCCGCTGCGTCCAGGCGAGATCAAAACACAACGGCAGACACCTTCTCCCTGCTCTCGAGCCGTCCATCCTTCTCCTTCTTCTTGAACAACGACTTGAGCATGCTGTCCTTCTTCGGCCGAAGCACGTGCTCCAGCCCATTGTCGGACCCCGCAGCCGGCGCCGGCTCAATGGCGAGCACGGCCGTCCTCTCGCTCCGTTTCGACCGCGTCGACCGGTGGCTCCGCTGGCTGCCCGCGACGCTCTCGTCATCTTTGACCGTGAGCGCAGTACTCCTCCGATCGGGAGCCTCGCTCTCGGGCTTCCGGCTGTGGTGCGACCTGTGCGTCTTGGTCGTCTTGGTCGTCTTGGTCGTCCTGGAGCTGCGGTGTGTGCGCGAGCTCCGCTCCGACCGACCCGACCTCGAGACCATGTCGTCATCCTCCCTCTCCTCGGCGCGTCGCTGCTTGCGTAGCGCGCGCTCGGCCTCGGGACTGATGAGCTCGAAATCTGCGCTGTCATCCTCGCCAAACGGCGCGATGCCACGCCTCCACGACTCGATCGTGCTGAGCTCTTCCTCCAGAACGAGAGCCTCATCGTAGCTGCCCTGGCTGCCGCCGCATCCGCCACCCCGGGCATCTCGGCTCCCATCATCTCAGGGTGCATGCTGGGAAGGGGCGTAGACTTGCGGCGCAGGTTCTGGCAAGGCCTCGAAAGCCATGGCTCGGCGGGCCATGGCTTCTTTCTGCGCCTGGGCATCCTTGATCTGCTTGACAATCTTCCATCCGCCGAACATGACGACCGTCATACCCACAGCCGCGCCTGCCGCAATGAGGAACTGGGGAGACGCCAGCAGCGCAAAGACGGCCGGCGACCCTCCCTTGAGGAGGCCGAGAAAGGCGGGGCTCATCGTCTTGAGCAGTTTCGACAACTCAGCAAGCGACAGGGCCACGGCGGCGGCGGCATTGGGATCGGCCTGCAGGCGCTTGATCATGGTGGTGGCAGAGTACCCGACGCACTCGGCCTCGTCGAGGAGGGACTCGACACGGCCGATGAGCGTCTTGGCTTCCGCCTCCTTGTAGGCCGGGTCAAGATCGGTGCGAGACTCGAGGTCGGGCGGGATGTTGCCATACGCCAGGTTCATGTCAATCTCCTTCTCTTTTCGGCGCGGGGCCACGTCAAAGGTTGCCGCGCGCGCCAGATGGCCGGGCTCAGGAGGGGCTGGGGCGGCCCGGATGCTGGGCGCCGGAATGCCGCGGATTGTCGTCGAATCGGCGAGAGACTCGGTGGCGGTAGGGGCTGTTGTGTAATGGTGCAATGTCGGTCGGCTCAGGGCCATGTCGCGCGGGGCCGTCTCTGCGTAGGGAGATCGGTAGTCGATTGTTCGCGGCACGCGCGAGGGGGCCACGCTCGAGACTTCGGAGTGCGTCTTGAGGTTGCTCGCCGTCAGGGCGGGACGAGCATGGTATTCGACATCGCCACGGGTCCGTCGTGAGGTCTGCGACTGGGAGCGCTTCGTTCGAGAGGTGCGGTGGCTCCTGTGCGAGGCACGAGAGCGGGCGTCCTCCTGATATTCGACATAATCGTCGTAGACGTAGGCGCGGCTGTGGGCGGAAGGAGGCGGCGGGGGCGCTTGGGCGTGAATATCGCGGGCGACATCAAAGGTCTGGGCGCGCTTGATAAAGGCCTTGTCGGCCTTGATGGCGGCCTTCTTCTCCTGGTAGCAGGCTTTGGCCTCCTTGAAGACGCCAAACAGCTGCTTGCCCTATACATGCGTGTCAGATCTGAGATGTCCCAATACGACAGTTGCAGTGCGTATGCAGCAGAGACATGGAAAAGACGGTGCAGTGCAGTGCAGTGCCATGCCGTGCGGTTGGCCGTGGTGTAAGGTATGTTGAAAGTGTAGGCAGGTAGTGCGATGCAGGCGGTGGGCGGGGCAGGTGGAGGTTTTAGGGATGAAGAGAGGGGGGGGGGGGTGTTCGTACGGTGCTGATGATCTTGCCAGAGTTGTTGATGATGGTGACCGTCTCGGTGATGGCCATGATGGCGGGCGGCCGTTTCGATTGTCGTGTTCTGAGTGTGTCTGAGTCTGATTCTGGCGTCGGCAACGACGAACGACAATGGTGAAGTATTGATCTCGACCTCTCGCCGGGAGAGGGAGCTGTCGATCCGTCCACGGACGAGCTTTGGTTTGGGGTCGCGCGGACAAATGCGGTTGAAGAAGGGGGGGGGGGGAGAAGAAGAGTCGGTCAGTGAGGGCGGAGGCTGGATGATGGAGCCCACTTCAGACCCCGCCGAGCAGACAAAGGTCGGGCGGTCAGAGGGTACCTATAGTGCCTGGTGTCGAGACAGGTGGGGTGGGCAGGTACCTATAGTGCCTGGTGTCGAGACAGGTGGGCAGGTACCTATAGTGCTTGGTGTCGAAGGCAGGCGGGCAGGTACCCGGTACCTACCTAAGGTAGCGTAGGACAACAGACCAGGAGGGCCGGGAGGCTGGGCCCGGGTGGAGGCAGTAGGACCCAGCTCGACAGGGCAGGAGGGGGGCCGAAAGGGGCCAAGCCGGGTGGCAGGAGGGCACTGGAGGCCTGGGGACGCTGTCTGGTCTGTCGCCGGGCGCCTTGGGAGAGCAGTCGAGAGGACGTCTGGCGCTGGAAAAGTGGCACTAGTCCCCACTGAGCGACCACTAACGCCAATGACAGAGATCCGCTAAGCCCTCTGAGCTTTTCCCGATCACTGGGGCCTCGAGAAGGGAGCCACAGTGGATTGCGAATGGCGGGGGGCTAAGACGACAGCTTTTCCGTGCTCATGACAATTTGTGCGAAAAGGAGAGGAGACGGGACGAGGCAGTGAAAGAGGCAGCCAGATAGACGACGAAGAGGCGGCGGAGGTTTGGGTTGGAGGAACTGAAGACTTTAGCTGAACGAATGGACGGACATGGGGGGGGGGAAGAGGAGCTCTGCTGGGTTTTAGAGGCGCCGCCAACCCTCCCTTTTCGTTTTCTCTACCCACCTACCTACCTAGGTACCATCCTTACCTAGGTACCTAGTAGGTACCTTGGAGTCTCTGCTCCCGTCACCATGCTCCGAATAGCAGATCGGGCCTTGATCTGGGCTTCAACCCTCGTCGTGTCTCGCAGCTTCACTCTGCTTCCGTCATATCGCGTCCACACAATGCCGCTGACGGCAGACGCAAACTCAGTTTGACCCCCTTTTTGCTGGGCTCGAAAAGGCCTCTCACCCCCCCTTTACCATTCAGGGCTGGTCCCATGATTGGCCGTCGGCCGCCTCCTCGCGCTCACCACGCCCAAAGTTGCCAAACACACCCAAGAGACGCACGCTGCAACGGCGCCCGAAGGTGCCTGACCGTTGCTATCCACTGGCGCGCGCGCGCGGGCATGCTCGCTGGGGCCTTGATTCCCGCCATGCTGTCTCGCCCGCCCCTCACGTTTCCTTCTCGCTTCCTCTCTTCTGACCTGCCCTCCATGGCTGCTGCATGCAGCACGCACGATGAGGTCGTACCGCCTCAGTCCTCGCGCCGCCCCGCGGGAACAAGATCGGTCACGAGGCAAAGGGCACAGCATGGCGGGTTGAGACGGCCGGGCCGCTGGGTCTGGGCTTCCGGCAACTGGTGGCGGGCAAGGAGCAGGGAGGCAACGGGAATGAGTGGTGACAGGTGGTACAACGTCGTCCACTCCCTTTTGCGGGTCGCGTCAGGTCACTTGGCGCAACATCCAACCGTTTGATGTCCTGGGCCCTGTGAGGGTGATGTGATGGAGGTGATGCGAGGCGCGCGAGATCCGAGTCGCGTCTTGGGCGAGAAGGCATCGTTGCCGTCTGCCATCACCGCTCGATTGCCCCTCCCCCTCCCCCTCCCCCCTTTGCAGACGCTGGCCATCCCACTTGTCATGCTGCTACTTGCTGGTGTTCGTTGGGCCGCTGTCCGTGCCAATGTCCGACATGCCGCGCGAGGATTGGCACGCCCGTAGACTGTGTTGCCGTGCGCCATGATTAGGCCAAAGCCAACAAGATGGGTCTGGCTGCTGCCTTGTTGCCGACATCGCGAGCTTGCTTCCTAAGCATCGACAGGAGGATGCTGCCAACAGAAGGTGTGCCCAACAATCGCTCGCACGTCCCTTAGATAGGTGCCTACTTAGGTAAGGCAGGTAGATAGGTACGGAGCTAAGCCACGTGATGTGACAACTACCGGCGGGCCCATCCGCGGGCAAGGTACCCGGCCAATAGCAGCCCCGCACACGGACCCTGATGTCTCGAGCCTTTGGAAGCTCAAACTCACTGGATTGAGAACAGGTGGTCTGTCATCCCATCGTACCATTTGCCTTTTTTTTTTCCGTCGTTTCTCATCGATCCATCCATCAACAGAGAGCACCATCATCAACATGGCCGACAACAAGCCCCAAGCTCCTCTCGCTGCGGAGACGCAGCCTGCTGCCGAAACGGCCCCATCCACGACTGCCGAGGCGCCAGCTGCGCCAGTTCCAGTTCCTGCGGCCGACGA
>NW_003315021.1:172352-179334 GCF_000150825.1 Verticillium alfalfae VaMs.102
TTCCCGAGCCGACGCCTGCTGAAGCTGCTGCCCCTGAAGCCTCTCCTATCCAGCAGCTGTGGGCGGCTGCCAAAGCCCACTCGCACCCCGAGATCTGGGGTGTCACCCTTGCCGATCCCGAGAGCCACGTCCCCTCGCAGATCGTCTTCCAGAAGTACCTGAACGCCAATGACGGCGACGTCCCCAAGGCCGTTGACCAGCTCACCAAGACCTTGACATGGCGAGCACAGGCGAAGCCCCTCGAGCTCGTCACCAAGGCCTTCTCCAAGGACAAGTTTGCTGGTCTCGGCTACGTCACCTCGTACGGTGATGATGCCGCCGACCAGCAGAAGCGTGAGGTGTTCACGTGGAACATTTACGGTGCTGCTGCCAAGCGCATGTCCGAGACGTTTGGCAACCTCGACGAGTACGTCGTCCCCTCGTAGGCCTCTTTCCTGTCAGGTACAGGCGAAACTGACACACGACGCAGGTTCATCGAGTGGCGCGTCGCCCTGCAGGAGCTCGGCATCCAGACGCTGAACATTGGTGCCGCCACCAAACCCATCACCGCGACCGAGGATCCCTACAAGATCTACCAGGTCCACGACTACCAGTCCATCTCCTTCCTCCGCCAGTCCGCCGAGGTCAAGGCGGCGAGCACCAAGACCATCGCCGTGCTTGCCCAGAACTACCCCGAGCTGCTCAAGGAGAAGTTCTTCGTCAACGTGCCTGCCATCATGGGCTTCATGTACGCCTTTATGAAGCTCTTCGTCGCCACCAAGACGGCCAAGAAGTTCCACCCCATGACCTACGGTTCTGGTCTCGCCAACGAGTTCGCCGACGCCAGCGTCGACGGTCTCGGCGAGAAGCTGCCGCAGGCCTACGGCGGCAACGGTGGTGACCTGGCCACCGAGGGCAAGACCACCGAGCTTGCCTGAGCATTGTTGTATACAGTCTTTCGCGCGTTTCGTTGTATAGTCCTGTTTTAGTTGGCAGTGCGTTGTTGCTTCCTATACCCTCGCAGCAGCAGCGTTAGCCATCTGCTTGAGCCGGCACACCGGCGTCCCAGATCAAAGTACGGCATAAATTAAGTACATCCCTTGCGGGTGGTGTCTATCTATCGTTCTCGTTTGTGCATGCTGTTGATCATCATGGTCATTCGTCGTGGTTCATGGTCGGCCGCATCATGTCAGCAGTGTGCCTCCCCGCTTCAACCTCCAGCCTTCCCTGACGAGCCAATAGCCCGCCATCAACGGCGTCGTCAGCAGCGCCAAGACGCCACCCAGCACCCCTTTGAAGATCTGCGGCGTCCACGTCGCCTCGAAGAACCAGTCGCCGCCCCTTTTCTCGCCCACGGCGAGCAAGATGCCAACAGACGCCGGCCAGCAGAGCGCGAAACTGGCCAGGATGATGACGAACACCCGCGGCGCCTGCTGCAGCAGCGACGCCGCGCCTCGCTTGACGCTCACGCGCTTCGACGGCTTCTCGCCGTCCGCGCTCGGCTTCTCGCTGTCAAGCATCAGGAACCAGCGGAGAGATGCGCTCGTCGGCTCGGCGACGAAGCCGATCGGCCGGATCCCGCCCTTGCGCAAGTCGCGGTTCACGAGAAGTGCTTCGAGGAGCCACGTGATGACGCACTGGAGGACAATCGACAGGGCCGCGTCGCCGGCGAGGGTGTTTGGCAGCTGGAAGAGACGGATGGGGTTCTTGGTGAGATTCTGCGTCGTGTACATTGCTGGAAAATGTCAATTTTCTTTTGTCATTTTCCTTCTAGCCTTTTCTTCCCCTGCCATCGCCAGAAACCGCAAGTAGTGTGGGACGCACCGTAGGCGATGGCAAAGTTGATGCCACCGGAAAGGACGAGGGCGCCGAGCCCGTCGAGGAGGAAGAGGTAGATGAACTGGTGAGCCGACAGCTTGTCCGTGGCCTCCTTGCCGCCTCGGGCGTTGCCGGTGCTTTCGTTGGAAGGCCGGCCCGCTTCCGGGTCTGTCGACGCCGTGCCGTTTGTGTAGCCCGAGATGGTGGAATCGCGCTGCCGATCCATGTTGACGTCGAATCCTGCGAAACAGCATGCACCTCGCACAGCCTTGACATGCACGACGACATCGCGAACACGTAGACGAGGGCTTGGCCCATCTTTAAAATGATTGCTCTCCTTGGTCTCCTCGTCCGAAAGGGGGTCCCCCTCTTGGTGTGTCATTACGCTTCAGGCGCGAATCGCTGAGACTAAACCCAGCTGAGGTCGCTGGATGATCGCCGCTACATGCGCATTGGGACGTCTGCCGGGGCCTACCCTGGACCCCTCCTCCTCCTCGACGGCCTGATTGGCAGCCCGCGGTGCAGTGAAGGGAGGGAATAGAAAAAAAAGTCGGTCGAGGGTTCCCTCCCACTGGCGGGCTCACGCGGTGTGGTGGGATGATGCGCAGGGCCGGGTCACGGGCCATGGACGGGTCTTGGTCGTTTGTTGGTGGTGCGCCCCAAATTTGCGTGCGAGTCAGCGGATGGGAGTGTCTCTGGGAGATTTGGCAAAAGCGCATGATGCGCTAGTGAGGCGTTTGGTGTGCTCGCCTGGACGCTTGACGACGCTTGACGGGTTGACTCCGCCTTCACACGTTGTTGTCTTTATTGGTTCTTCAGGATCATGTCTCGATGTCCCGTCCGCGCCAACGAGAATGCCATGGGACGATGCAACACGAGGCGACCGCCCCTCATTTGTTGTAGGTGACGTGGTAGCTGCACTAGACGTTTTCCGCTTTGCACTGCGGGTAAGTCTTTCGGGTTTCAGCACAAGGTCTCTGCCCACATTTGGATTTGCTCGCAGGCGAGCTTCAAATGTTGAGCGCATGGAAATGCCGAAACGAAGTGGGCACGCGTGCAGCCCTCCAGTATATTCACGAGACATTTTCAAAGTATGCTCGCGGTATTCCATGGTGTTGGATGGTGTCAAGGGCCTATCTGTCTGGCTTACATGGTCTTTTACAACTTCGCAGCCCGTCACTGAAGACTTGAGCACATCAGGTATATTGAGGCCTACACAATGGAGATGCAGCTCTGAGATTGCTGGTAGTGCTGTAGCGCGGCACCGCGCCTTGCTCCCGCCCTTGGGCATCACGTTATGCTCTTGCCGCGCGTCTTGTCCCATTCAACTTGTCTGCGTACCGGCGAGCCTGCCTACCAAGGATGGATTTTCGACAGTCATGGCGTTGTTTATCCTGTCAACCCGAAGATCCGCTCACAAAGTCGCCTGGTACTGCTCCGAAGCTGCCACTACCTGGGCAATCTGCAGATTGATCTCCCTGAAAAGACTGACCACATTGTCTTTGTCTCGAGCTCAATCCCGGTCTCGTGAGATTTTAGTCTTTGTCGCTTAGGTACGACAACGACCGTTCCTGGTGACTTGGTCGGTTTGCCTGAACAAACCCTGCCCAGTTGCCAGAGTATAGAAACGTGGCGTGGCGAGTTCGACAACCAAGCTGATGAACCGCTTTATATGGAGCTCTTTGATTCGACTCGTCCAAAGAAATACTGGGAGTAATGAAAGTACTAGCGCTTAGGCGAAATGAAGATTGCGAGGACTCAAAAGAACTCGACAGGTGCTGGTGAGGTTGCTCAAGCCAATATCTGTTCGCTATAGGCATGTATATCGAGCCCAGGCATCCATATGCTGCATCGCGACGCATATGCAACGAAGGTGCTTTGCTTCAATAAGCTGCAGTGAGGCATCTCCAGATACAGTCCCATGATTATTCCCCCTGAGTAAACCTTGGTCTTGCCAAATTTGCTTGAAAGGGCTCGCCACCTTTGTAACAACGAATTATCTATGAACCATCACGCACACGGAGAGGTCAGGCAATATCCCGAGTCGAAGAGGTACAGCCAGAATCCAAGCTTCTGAACAATTTCAGCAGCATCCTTTACATGTGTGGCAGGACACTCCGAGCGCAGCATCATCCGTATACAGCTGGCAAGGTATGTTACGGATTTCAGCACCAAAATCCTCAAAGTCAGCCCCATGTAGATGAACGCGGTGCCAACGCAGCACATTTTGTATCTATTGTATACTCGGTACTGGAAAGGCATATTAAGACATCCCGCCTGTCCACTTAGGTTAAGTCGTTTATGAACACCTAATTTATGCGTCGTCAGGGCTAAGACAACTTTCTTCTTCACTAGTCCGAGGTGCTATCATGATGCAGCAGTGACAATCTACTTATTAGGATTCTGGAATCCGATTTTTTCCCTCTCTCCAACCTCAAATGGTCCTGACACTCCGGGAATCTTGAAGTGCCTGGACCGGCAACTGGAAGGAGGAAGATGTCATGAGATATCTTTCATTTGTGTTATTAAACCTCAACCTTCGAAGCTAGATGTTCATTAAGGTTGCAAACTCCTCAGTGTGGAATGGAGAAAAAGGGCGTCACTCCCTCTAGGCCATTCATCTTCGTGCGATCACAATATCCAGATGAGTTCTCACTGCGTCAGAACCCAGAATGCTGTCACCACTATACCGCATTGGTGGATCTCTCGTCCTGGTAGGAACATCAGAGACAACCAAGCTCAGAAGCGGACCGTAAAGCCTTCCCCAT
The DNA here is from genome assembly GCF_000150825.1 of Verticillium alfalfae VaMs.102. Classification (NCBI taxonomy): domain Eukaryota; kingdom Fungi; phylum Ascomycota; class Sordariomycetes; order Glomerellales; family Plectosphaerellaceae; genus Verticillium; species Verticillium alfalfae. The sequence continues at coordinate 176,918 of NW_003315021.1, forward strand.
AATGTTTCAGTTCCCTCAAACGAGAGTCGGTCACATTTTGTCGAGATGGAGCTTCCAGAGACAAACATCAACATGCATGATTACTCATCCATCGATCGGCTGGTCTCAAATCTAGCTGACGGCGTGGAGACAAGCGTTTTAGGAACAGGCGTTAAGTTGAAATGCACATCTTCATCATCCCTCTGTCTGAGGCAGTGGTGTGCGGATTTGACTAGTCGGTCAAAATTGCCAGGAACCCTGGAAACGCCACATCCTCCTCAATATCGAATATTTGACTAGAGTGTCCCGATCTTGTGCGGCACAATATCAATGCGCAATTTTCGTCGCATGAATGGCTGTGGTGACATCCATCTGATCAAGCGGCCACTCCTTGATCGACTGGCTGTGTGGAGTAGAGTGACATCGGATCAGCCAACACCTATACCACACATCTTATGATTGCATGAGTCCCGATGTATCTGCCACGACAGTGCTGTCGGGCGTCTCTCCAAATCAACGCAGCATCAGTCCACGGACAGCGGGAGATGCTCGTGCTACAGCTCGGTACCAAATGGCAACTGGTGGAGCCTTTTCGCATAACCTCAGCTTCACACCTCCATATCCGTAACTTGGTCACTTCGTCCGTGTCCACAAAGTAAGCATGCCGGCACTTGCGAGGCTCAGCTGTCATTGAAGCCGGCAGAAGAAAAAGTACCAAGGACACAAACGGGGGTGCGACGTGGGGGATATCATAGTCATACGAGCCGTACCGCTGTTGCTGCTGTCCACGACCAAGAACGCCCAAGAAGCCGACATCTCGGAGGCGGGTAAAGAACCGTCTGCCGAGAGGCTTTTCTGGTGGAGGGCAATATACAAGAGGCAGGCAAGAGGACCGAGAGCGAGGTCCCGGGGTGCAGTAGACGCGCAATAAAGATGGAGGCTGGCAGGGAAGTCGAGGGCCGGACCCCACGGGCAACAACAGTACGGCGTTGTCGGCTCGATTACCGCAAGTTACCCTGAGGTGACATGCCGGCGGAGCCAACAGTGTCAGGAGAAGACATAATGATAACCATCTTGTGAGACAGCACACACTGCAGAAGGGGTCAGACAGAAGACAAAGAAAGGATTGCAGTGTTTGACAGCGGCGGCTAGCGCCTGGGCTACAATCTCGGTAGGGCAACCCGATCGACGTCATTATTTAGTGCGAAATTGAGGTGGAGCGCTGCATCGGGCTCTGGGCACTAAGGATAGACGAGGCCGCCGCGAGTTGCAGGTAAATTGAGTCAGTACGGGGAGGGGGTTAGCCAAAGACGCCCTCCCCCGTCCCCTGTTTCAGGAGAGCAGCGGCTCGAGCTTGGGACTATTGGAGCGAATAGGATTGGGTATATCGATTGAAGGTGATGCCTCATTGGTCATTATTCTCGTCAGCCTGCTTCGAGCGTCTACCCCCTTAGAGAGTGGGCCTCTGATACAGGCGTGGTCGATGGGACCGCTGGGATTTTCTGAGATTTTCTGGGATTTTCCCAAGGGGCTTTACGACCACATGGCCTACTATCCAAGTAAGCTTCTTTCATAGCGCCGCCACTATACTCATGGGTGTAGAGAGCATGCCATGATGGCTGGACAACACCTCGGAAGCTTCAACAGACGGGAAGCCTGCGAAAACCCCGCAGCCGTTGGCTTTACGGTAGATTAAGTCAACACGGAAGTCCAACAGTTGATACGTATGACAGCCAGTCCGCCTGGAATAGAGTGCCCGACCCAAGGACAGCCCCCTGACATCGACCTCCAGAGATCGTTGTGTCCAAGACGTTAGCCCCAACGTCGTCAGGCTGTCACTGTCACAGACGCCACCTCTCTCCACCAGTTTTCTTCCTTCTCCTCGCCGTTCTCATCTGCTTCATGCCGCCAGCGTCGCCGACCCCCGTCCGCCCAGCCTCCAGTGCACCATGGCCAGCCCGGCGACCAAGCTCTATTCGGCATGGGCCGCCGTACCATCATGGAGCTGCGCAGTCTGGTACGATTTGATCGCATGGCATCGTCGGGTCCTCGCATTTGCCAACCGGGAAGAGCGCCTGATGTGACGCTGGCTGGCAGCTTGGACAACGGCCGCGTCTGAGCATGTGCGCATCACCGCTCGTTCTCGTGGGGCCTGATTAGCCAATCCAGCAGGCAAAAACGGCGGCCGAGCGGGAGCGAAAATCATGGTTGTTCGTCTGATCTCGTGGACGAGGTGCGAAAAGAAAGCGATCACCCCAGTCCAGGCCGCCCCTCTTCACCCCTGCTTTGCTTCCCCTGCCAAGCCTTAATTGCTCCTGGACCTCTTCATCGGCCCCTCTTTCGTACGCATCAGAGTCGCTAGCTGGCGCTCCGCTGATCCTGACCCTGCACTGCGACAGCGCTCGCTGCCAGCGCGCGCTTCATTTGCGATGAACAGC
>NW_003315021.1:179558-230136 GCF_000150825.1 Verticillium alfalfae VaMs.102
ACCGTATGAGGGGCAAGAGAACAACAAAAATCAACCAGAGAGGCGCAAAAAATAACCCAGAAAGATAGCAGAAAGAATTAGTCGGCATGTCCCCAAGTCCAGGTCTGTCACGAAGGGATATAAGGACTCGACCTCCCCACCCTTCAACGGCTTTTCCTCCTCCTCTCTCTTCACCAGGCTTTCAATCGCAATTTTTCATTACTACATTCTCTTTTTTTCGCAACGGGATCATTCCTTCTTCTCTTGCACATTCATTCTTTTGAACTTCATTGACTGAAGTATTCACATTCTTTCTGCCAGCGGCATCTTCAACTACCAACTCCATCTACCAAAACACCAACCAAACCACCAACTCCCAACTTTTGGAAAACTTTCTGCAAAAATGCCTTCCTTCAAGACCAACGCTCTTCTCTCCGCCGTTGCTGGCGCCGCCTCCGTCATGGCCCACGGCCACGTCGAGAGCATCATCGCCGACGGCACCCAGTACGAGGCTTTCGGCCTGTCCAACGCCTACAACGCCAACCACGCTCCCCTCGTCGGCTGGTCCACCACCGCCCTGGACAACGGCTTCGTCGCCCCCTCCGCCTTCGGCACCGGCGACATTGCCTGCCACCGCGGCGCCACCAACGCCGAGGGCACCGCCGTCGTCGCCGCCGGTGGCGAGATCTTCCTCCAGTGGGACACCTGGCCCGAGTCCCACAAGGGTCCCGTCATCGACTACCTCGCCTCGTGCGGCAGCGGTGACTGCACCACCGTCGACAAGGCCTCGCTCGAGTTCTTCAAGATCGCCGAGGTCGGCCTCATCTCCGGCGCCGGCTCCTCCGGCACCTGGGCCTCTGACGTCCTGATCGAGCAGGGCAACGGCTGGCTCGTCAAGATCCCCGCCACCCTCGCCGCCGGTGACTACGTCCTGCGTCACGAGATCATTGCTCTCCACGCCTCCGGCCAGCCCGACGGTGCCCAGAACTACCCCCAGTGCATCAACATCCGCGTCACTGGCGGTGGCTCCGAGCTCCCCACCGGCACCGTCGCCACCTCGCTCTACACCGCCGAGGACGCCGGTATCCTGTACGACCTCTACTCCTCCACCTCGTACGAGATCCCCGGCCCTGCGGCCCCCGCCATCGCCTCGGCCGTTGAGCAGGCCGTCCCCGCCGCCACCGCCACCTCCCCCGCCGTTGTTGGTGGTGGCTCCGGCTCCGCCCCTGCTCCCGCTCCTTCTTCTCCCGCCGAGACCGAGACCCCCGCGGCCCCCGTTGAGACCGAGGCTCCCGTCGCGCCCGCTCCTTCGGCCCCTGTCGAGGAGCCCAGTGCCCCTGCCCCCTCTGCCCCCGTTGAGGAGCCCACCGCTCCCGCTCCCGTCCCCAGCGCCCCCGTCGAGGAGCCCGTCGAGGAGCCCACCCCCGAGGTCCCCGCCGAGTGCCCTGCCGCCGCCCGCCGCCGCGCCCGCCGCGCCGCTCGCCGTGCCCGCCGCCACGCCCGTGACGTCCAGGCCGCCCGCCTCTAAATGCGCCAGTCTATTTTCGACGAGCCGCAAACAGGGAGAGGACCAGTTCCTCTCCTGACATATTCTTTTGAAGGACAAACATCCTTTTTTTCAGAACTTTTTCAATTGTATATATCCCCTCAAGATGTTTTGCCTACTTTTTTATGTTTGGCTTCGTGTATTACTTGACGTTTTTACGGACCAAAGCATCTCCCCCCGTCCCCCATCCTGGTTGGGGGCCGGGGGGTGTGGGCATCATGAAACCGGCGGTGCCGATGTTTATAGATGGAAGGGAATGGCGCCGATGAATAGACGCGGTTTTCCTGCACTTTGCTTCTTGACTTTGTGACTTTGTGTGATTCTTTTGCTGCCTTTCTTGACTGACATGTTCTTTTTCTCATCCCAAGCACCAGGATAGGAATGGCGTTCGATCCTGACATTATACTATACGTGCGGCACCTGGATGGAGCGTAGAGTTCAACTGTCTTGGCTTGCAACTCGTTTCGTCATCGCCAGGTGATATGAGGGGCAGAGCGAGTCCTAATTGTAGCGGAACTGGATCTCTAGCTTGCTTGAACTTCACGGCTTACCACGATCTCGAGTCTAAGACTACCTTTGCCAAGGCAAGCGGTGTTGAGCTTTGTCTTGTCGCTGACACAAACTTACACGGTCTGTGAACGACTCGAGGGTCTTGATGGCGGAATATCAGGCCCCCCCCCCCGCACCGTCTCTCGCTTGTCTGCAACCTGACCTGTCGGGACCTTGTGTTAATGCAGGACGTGTTAATGCAAGACAATTGCGCTCCACGGCAGTCATAGCCACCCCATGGAAACCGGAGCGCAAAACTCGTTTCGCAGTAATCAATTCTCTTTCTATCTTCTACGTCTCGTTTTTGCCTTGGGCTTTGCTTCGCAAAGTTGACCTTCAACCAAGACACAAGTCATGTGCTCAGGCTTTCACAGGTGCATTGACGATCGTGCTAACTCATTTCGGTAGGTCAAGAGAACCTCGTATCGTCAACCCCTCGTATCGACCCTTGCATGTTTTTCTCCGGTTTACTTGTCGGCGGGGTTTCCAACCCAGTAGTATTCTTGGATGCAGGACCTTCGCACTGCCGGCCGAGGAGAGATGCTCCCAGTCAGAGCGCATAACAAAAGGCATGCGTGCCCCCTTTGCTCCAGGAGAAAAGAGAACCGGTCACCAGTCCTTCGTCACGTATCAAGATGCACTCACGTCGGTTCTTCGCCCTCCTCGGCGCAGCCCTCAGCGCTTGCAGCGTGACTGCTCACTCCATCGCTCGTCGGGCCGCCCTGAGTCAGGGCAACGTCGAGGTTACACTGAGCTCGGTCGAGAGCGCGCCTCTTCTCATCGAAGCGACCATTAAGAATGCTGGCTCTAAAGATCTCGCCTTTCTCAAGGCTGGGACCATCTTTGGATCGACCAGAGTCCAGCTTCTCGACGCTCAGAGAATTGAGCTTGGTACGTGGTGGCGGCAGCAGCTCCTGCGTTATGACATTGATGAGACTGACTTTTGCTGTAGATGGCTCTAGGCAGAAGGCCGCGTTCCAGGGAATCGTCGGCTCTGTCGACTTTGAAGCCCTGGCGCCAGAGAACTACGAGGTTCCCCGCCCCGGATCTGCCATTATCAAAAGGATTGGCGCTGCCGCTTTGTACGGGCTCTCGGCCGGAACCTACGAGTTCTCTGCTTCTGGTCTTTTTGCCGCTCAACCGGACAGTGCCTCTCTGCCAACCGTATCAGAGGAATATAAATCCAACACGCTGACCGTCACCGTTGCCGAGGCGACTGCTTGCTGTCTCGCGTCGTGCCGGCACCTCTGCAGCATCGTGCTCTGCTTCAGGAGGACTCGTGCAAGAACACGACGCAGCGCAATTCATGCTCGATGCCCTCGCCAACTGCAAGCCACTCGCTGAGGCCGGCGCCGCCGAGGCCCGTGATGTAACGTCGGTCCGTTTTGTAGAGTACTTCCGCTCCAACGCTTCCGAATCGCGCCAGTTCGTCGCCGACCGTCTTGATGCCGTGGCCAAGGGAGTGCAGCACGTCCGACTCGGGCGGTGTGCGCGTCTACTGCACGGAGCCCTTTGACTGGACAGAGTGCTCGACGCCTCTCGTCGGCTACACTTGGCCCCTGAACAACTGGATCATCATGTGTCCCATGTTCTTCGACACGAGGCCGCCTGTGCCGCAAGAGTGCCACAAGCAGGACCACACGACGACTATGATCCATGAGATGACGCACAACCCGGCCGTCTACGAAGTTGCGACTCAGGATGCTGCGTACTCGTATCCCAACATTACGCAACTCGATCCCGACATGGCGCTTTACAACGCGGACACGTATTCGCTGTTTGCGAACGGTATGTTTTGAGCATGACGTTGATGTTCTATTTCTGACATGTTGTCTGTAGCCATCTATCTTGACTGTCCGGTCGAGAGTCTGCCCAAGTGCTACAACGCTACTCTTCCGGCCCCTTAAGGTAGGATATTCCTTGCCGGAACTCCTTCAACATACAGTATCCTTAACGAATAATTGGTTCACTACGGCTTACATGAGGAGATCTCAAGCGTTGGACAAAGAACAGATGCCAGGTGATCAATATCATTAAGTCTGATAGTTTACAAAAGACGGATGCTCCCTGATAAATGCCATTTGCAATGACCGCTTTTGCCTCATGCTTGATCCACCCGCTGCCATGTCCGTCTAAACGGCAACTTTGGGCTCCGGCCGAGGCTCCCATTACCGCCCTCCTCGGCCTCCCGCTCGGCGGCCCTGTCCTGCCTGACGTCTCCTTCGAGTCCAAAGGCAAACCTATCGCGCGCACTGCCGTCTCCTCTGCCCCCAACCGTGGAAACTCTGTTAGGGCCTCTCGGCGACACAACATCACCCGCATCCCACGTACGACTCATGGGACGTCCTTCGAAGCGCCCCTCATCCTCCGCAAGTCCGTCTTCGCCCCGACTCGGCGACACAAGCCCGTACCCAACTTTAACGCGTTTTGCCTCGCCCTCGACCGGCCCGTCTCCCGTCCACGGCACCTTTTCAAGCCAAGGTCCCCGCGTCGCGGCCACAATGCTGCTGAATCGCGTGTTCCGCCAGAGGCCTTCTTCCCATATGGCCACCGTGCCAAACCCGACGCCAATGATAGCCAGCGCGATGGCGGCCGCGTAAACGGCCCACAGCTCCCACGCCACGTATCGATACCGGTTATCGTTGCGCGATCGGGTGCAGGGGAACATGGTATTCTCGTCGCCGGCACTCACGCCGCTGACGACTTCGGGCGTGGCAGCCCCCGCCACGGCGAGGAACTGCGGGTTCGACAGCATGGAGAGCAGGATGTCCTCGTAGAAGCCCTGCACGGCGCCCTGCATGTCGCGGACGCCGAGCCAGTTTGTCGGATCGAGGAGGCGTGTCTGGAGGGCGCGCGTATTGGCTATCTTGCCGGGCTCGGTGATGGAGCCGTTGACGAAGGTGCGCAGTTGCATGCCGATCGAGTGATAGGCCATGGCGCGGCGGTAGCGGCGTGTGTCGGACGGCAGGATATAGTTGGACTCGGGCACGGCCGTCGTGTTGTCCATGGTGCCGTCGTTGGCCGGCTCGTCGGGGAGAAACGTCGTGTCGACGACGGGACGGAGAAAGTCGCGGCGTGTGACGTTTGTGTGCTGCAAGAGGCCCGTATAGTTGAAGAGAACTTCGTAATCCGTCTCGTAATGCTCGCAACCGAAGATCTTGGGCGTGTAGACCTGGTCCCATTTCGGGTCACTCCGGTTGTCGGGTTGCAGCTCAGCGGGATCGTCGACCTCAGAGTACCCGATCCATAGGATGGGCTCCGTGCGAAGAGCGCCAAGGTGCTTGGGAAACGGCGCCGGTGTAGTCGGTATGCCACCGGGCCAGACATCTTCCATTTGCGTCTCCGAATAGTGCCCCAGGAAGGCTTGGGCAACATATGTCTGGTTGCCCTCTGGAGCCAGTATCTCCGTCCCGAAAGGCGCCGTCGCGTTGCCCAGTTCCTTCGGCTTCGAACCGACTCCTGAGGCCAGCTCGGTGCACTTGTATCCCGGCCCCGTGAATTGAACCGTGAACGTACAATTCCAACCCGTGCCGCATATCTCCTCCGCGGCACCGGCCCTCGCGACTGGTGTCTTTGAAAAGGCAGCCAGCGTGGCCACCTGTTCAAACTGCCAGCTCGGACTGGTGAAATAGTCGTACCAGCCTTCAGTTTCGTTACCATCTTCGTCGAGGGCGCCACGTGTCGTATTCCACAGACTGACGGACAGCGAAATCAACTTGTCGATGCGCTTCGCGTCGCGCCACTCGTTCGTCTCCTCGGCGGCAAAGTTGAGCGTGCGCACGGCGGGGCAGGTGACATTCTCGACGGCAAGCTCATTACGCACAGCCAGCGTCTCTGAGGTCAGAATGACGACGAGCGGCGTGCACCAGACGTAGATGGCCAGGATAATGGCGACCCTGGCCTGGCGAAAGATCTCGGCGTTGAAGATGGCCGAAAGATCGTCGGCGGCGGCGAAGAGCGAGTCGACGGCGCTCAGTGTCATGGCTTTTCGACGCACCGTCAACCACACGCGCTGCTTGAACGCAAGGACGACGGACGCGGCCAGTGAAGCCTTAGCAACGAATGACAGGGCCGTACCGTAGCGCAACATGCGGATGTGGGTTATCGGCAATGCGGCCATCGAGCGAGTTGTAGAAGAAGTGGTGGCCCATTGCGGCGCATATGCCTAGCCAGAGGAAGAAGTACATGTTATACGAAGGACGCCAGTAGCTGAAACTGTAGGGAGGTGGGCTTCCCGCATAGTGGCCCGGAGCCTGCAGACGGCGGCGCGGTGTGGTTGATCTCGTCGTTGCTGGTCTGAAGAGGAAACTTGATTCACCGTGGATGATGCTAACGGCTTGCCGACAGGTTCCTCACCGTGTGTACTGACCTTGTTGAGGAGGAGGGCTGAAGACGAATGGTAGCCCGGGGTGGTGTTCGCCGTGGACGGCTCGTAATAGCCTTGGTAATTGGAATATGTAAAGTCATGTTCGACTTGTATCGGTGAAGGCTGCGGGCGGTGAGCGGCAGGGAGATTTGAGGCAAAGTAATTACTGAATGCCGATGTCTCGTCAATCGTCGACTGAGGTGACACGATGCCTGTCCCTGTAGCAGAGGTTCGCGGATTGGGCGCGAGGGGCGAGCTGACCCGACGTTCGTGTCGTGATACCTGTCCAGGAACACCTGGCGAGAAGGTCGCAGATGTCCCCGAGACCGAGAAAGACGATGTCCGTGAGCCGGAGCCGACGGGCTTCCGCTGAACCGAGCTCCTCTGCGAGATGGGCGTCATGTGTATCGCTGCCGGTTGATTGTGCCGGATGCCAAATGCATCATCATTCATCCTGACGATTCTTCCCACCTCTTCGCCTCTTGGTCCGTTTTGTGTGAATGCTGTCGTCGAGCGAGCAGTGGCCTGGTCGCAGCACAAGCCAGGATGACGAGATAACCCCAGGCGCCCAACCGGTGTTGCTGTCGCTATCGCCCTCTGTCCTGGTATTCGGCCGGAAAAGACTGCTGCCACGCCGACTGCCGAAGCGCCTTTCTCGAAGTATGCTGCAACTTTCGTTCAATTAGGAGAGAAGGCGCCGGATTTCGGAGTTCCTCCGAAGGGTTCGGAATGTTATTGAGCTGCAACGACCAGAGCGAGCGATTGAAAGGCGGGCAAGGCAATGCGCAACGGCGAGGAGGCGATTGACATCACAAAGAAGGACAGAAACAAAGATTAAAATTGCTAGACTGCAAGCTTGCGAATGGGAGCACGAGGGTGGGAAGTGCTCGAATTGTATGCTTCCTTCGCCGCTCGCTTTCTCACCACCCACCTACATCCTTGGCGTCAGCATCTGTGTTGCGATGCGACGGATGAGATCCCTGTCTGCATATGCTGTTGGGATGGGCCTCCAATCTCAGCTGTGAGCGGTCGTGGGCCGAGATTCCCAACTGCGCCGCCCCCAAAGTCCCTTTTCGTCATCTTTCGTCTACCCGTCTGCCGGTACTCGTCAAAGCTGCTGGGCTGAGAAGTCTTGGTGGTGTGGCGGGTGTCCAATTCTCAGGCTGGGTAAGGTCAGCTCGTCAGCCGTCTCGGGAGCAACGCCATTGAAGCGCCGTTCCCGCTGGTTATCTGCACATCAGCATCATCAGCACAGCATCTGGTCACGTCGCTCGCTTGAGGCACGAGCACTTTACGAGACGTGGAAGAGGCAAAGATCTGTCCGGATCTTGCTACCACATAGAGCTGAGGACCGACCGCCGGACATTCCAGATGATTAGCGCTGACATGGGAGTCGGAAAACCTAGATTAGCTGGGGCTGTGACAAAAATAGATTTTAACCCTAACCCGCCCCGCAACCCGCCCTTTGAAATCATCAAGGTGTTTAAATACGAAGCGAGTCTCGCCTCGCCAACTGTGGATATCTGCAGTTGGAATCCATAGCTTCCAGCCTGCCCTTGGTCTGTGTAGTCATGCCCATGAGCAATGTATCATAGACAATGACATACCTCAAATAGTAAGAGTATAAACGCGTATTTCAGTTCGAGACGGCTCAGAGCTCGGTGGAGCACCGCCAAAAGTGATGCTTGAGAGACCGAATTTCAGGTTCATTTCTTATTTCTTAACCGCCGCTCCCTGGAACTGTGAAACTCAAAACAGTATGAAAATTAGAGAAGCCTGAGAACATGGCAACTCAAAAATGACAACTCGTACCCAGTCACGACCTCTTCGATCATTCAACTTTCAAAGTCTGGGGAGTCCGGGTTTGAGGCAGACATCAGACGTCAAGAGAGAAAACACGTATATCATACTATATCATCAGAAATACATGCCAGCCTTTCGCCCACAGAGCCCGCCGAGTCACTCAGGCTGCCAGAAAGCCATTTAGTGTTTAGGTCAGTGCCAGCCAGGGAGCTGGTCAAAGGTTATAGCAAGCTCGGCGTGAATGTCGAATCAAGGCTTTGCTTTGAAGAAGAGGGGTTCTCCTAAAATTCGAGGCCGTGATACTTATTATTGCAAGATAAAGAGATGTCTCATGTTCAGCCATCTATGGCTAGGACGCCGTTCCGAGCCCTGCGTGATACGGGACACAGCAACTGAGCCTTGAAAAATACCGGCTCGGATTGTTCGCGGTGATGACTGGACAAGTACATAACCTGAAGCCGTAGCAGCCCAAGATCCCCGAGCAGCTACCTTGCCACCTTGCACTTTTCTGGCGGTCACTTGAGTATGGGTCTTGAAAATCAAGATGAAAACTTTGTTCTTCTGTCCCGAGAATTGCATTTTGAGGCTGTTCAGCAGATGGACGGTATTTCTATCTCTTCATGCACGAGATGGCTGCGGTCATATGCAATGCGAAGCGTATAATAAAATGAGGATTGCGCAAAAGAGCTCCAAAGTACTGTGACACTACATCTTTCAATTGAGGTGCGAAAAACTTCCTTGCTCCACCAAACAGCAACTTCTGACCTCTTTCCTGGCCACCAGCACTTCCACAGAGGGGATTTGGTTCTCCAAAAAAACACTCAAGTCTGGAACGTGTAGATCGATGCTAGAAGACTCTCAGTTGACACATCAATATAGGGACTTGGAGTTTGAGAGCATACCGGCACCATCGACCATGTCAGCTGGAGCATCTTCGACAATTGAACCCAACGTAGGGAGGCACTGATAGCAACCTCCGCATCGTTGAGTCACACATTCCCAGCAGGTGACAAATGGTCCAGAGCAGCCGTATGCACAGCATGCTTGAGCTGCGGCTGTAGACACAAGCGCAACAAGAAGGACGGCACACGATCGAAGCATGATGAAGGGCAGCGAGGTAATTCGATGAAGATGCTGATATCACAAGTTCGAACGAGATTGTTGGGTCTAATATCGACTTGAAGTAATTAGCTTGGGGACGCTCGAGTTGTGGGCTTTTATGGCCGCCAGCGAGGCGCCCAAGCACCTCTTTGAGCATCCACGGACTTTGGACTCAGTCGGACCATTTTGTGATGATCATCGGAAGGATGCATTTACCCCTCGCGATAGAACGAGTTCATCGTTGGCCAAGCCAATATACTATAAGCGGTCAATACATGGGGTGCGATCAGCGAGTCAATCCTCTTGTTGGTTGGGACGATTGAAACACTCTGCATATGCTGCTATCTCGTTTGCGAAGACTGCACAACTGTGACGTAATTATTGCAACACTGCGGTCTTTCTGCGGCCGCATAAGATTAGGCAAAACTGCAGTTGGCGACACCAGGCTCTTGAGCAAACCTTTCTCCGCGTCCATGTGTAACACACACCGGTCTCATGGCGATGAGTTGAATTCTCATCGCCACTCATGGACTGGCTACAAATAAACGTCCTGCTTGGCTCTGAGTCTGTTTCCTTCTTTCGCATTCGGTTGATTCAGACAAAGCCCATCACTCGCCTGTTGACTCCATCAACAACTTTCAAGCAAGTCAACGACCTGAGCCCTCTTGCTGCCGCTGTCACTGCACAACATGCATCTCACGACAATCCTTTCTCTTTTGGTCCTCACAGCCAGTAAGATATCCGCCAATGAAATCGTCGGGGACGCTTCGACCGACAAGCCTGGACTCTGTTGTAGCTCAGCATGCGACACTGAAGGGAAGAAGACATGCTGGGACTGCGGGGTACTCCGATGCGGCGGCTGTTTTGAGTGCCTTCCGGTCTTGCAGAAACAGGGTGAGGATTCCGTACCGCGATGGAGTATTTTCCCGAATTAGAATCTCGGTTGGTGCATTGAGGAGGTCAGCTCTGACGCACGCCCCTGGCACGGCCGAGGGAATTCAACATGAGGTCTTTCTTGTTCTGTGGCAGGAACATTAGCGAGTGTTGCAAGTGTCGTCACGCGGACAGGACTCTCTCGGGAGGCAGGGCATCATAGGCAGCGGTCAGTTGTTCTCTACAACTTTGGTGACCCTACTGACGCATCGCAGCTATTGTTGGCATCCCTTCAGTGTGCTAGGTGACAATCCGTCGTGCGGAACAACGCTAGTTGAAGACGGTTTTGTTGAGGATCTGGGGACGTGTCATCTAGTTGTGGAGAGAATAGCGGCAAATAGTTGAATGATACCATTTCGACTGCAACGGCGCGCCATGAACTGTCTTGCTAACCATTCTGGCGTGGGTGTAGTATTGCTGGCTGATGTTGGGCTGCTTCCCAAACAGTAATAATCTATTGAAGACCTCGTCCTGGCGAAGCGCTCAATGACTGGCCTAGTATATTCACCGCGAAGCTATTCGCGACTATACGAAGAATTCGGGTCGAAATTGAGACACCGCCATGATGCTATCTGTTCTTGGGTGGGCACTACCCATGACAGTGCATACACTCGTTCAAGTATGAGATCGCTAAGCTGCTGGTTTAAGGCAAGATACTTTCTTTTCAGCTAGTAGGTTTCTCATGTTGAATATTAAACGTCTCCTTATGAACAGTCATTAGATTAATGGCCCTGATGCCTCAACAGTTACTGGTCAGCTTGCTGAAATCAGAGTTGATGCACTCTGGGCAACCAGACGGAGGCCAAGGACAGCTTTGCCTGATGCATTTCTTGTTATGTGATCTCAGTATTAAAAAGCCCAGGCTGTACTCGGATCTCCATGCGGGGAGTAGCTTTGGCAGCGCTGAGCATGATACCGAGAGCAACGACCGAGAGAGAGAACTTCATTGTGGCTGGGGAAGTTATTCACGTTGGGTCATGACCGATGACATACCCGGCAGCTCAGCTCCACTGTGCAGGGTGCAAGAATCAGGGGTATGAGGTGACAGTGGATGAATGAGGTCGACCAATGAGGACGACTAGGGTGAAGGAATGGGGAGCTTTCAACTAGTATAACTAGCGGAGGTCTTCCCTCCTTGATACCCAAAGGTTCTAAGCCCTGTAGAACTCAGTGTCTCGACTATATCCGACTGAACACTCTAATACAGAACTTAACACTTATAGTATTTTGAGAGTATTTCCGTCAAAGTATTTCCGGATCAGGACTGGTCCAACTGTGCGGCCAATACATTGCAGTGAAGAGAATATCGGTCATGGCGGCATTTTCAAGCAGCAATGCAGTGCTGATACGGCGGGCGAGGAGGGTTGAGACACCTAGTCTGGACAAAACGAGGGAATCCGGTGGGAGCACACGAAGGTGACGAGAAGTTTTCTGGGGTTGAGGCGGGACGAAAGCTCGACAGTTGGTAAGACCTTGCTTGGTTCAAAGACATGACTCTAATTTACCTACGTCTTTGGTACTTCTTGTTAGTTGTCTTCTTCATTGTCTGGGCATTGTGCTGGCTTGGACGGCTCGTGGTAATGAGCGTATACGGCCAAGACCAAGACCAACAGCCACCCTAGGATTCTCAAGACGTGTCTCGTTGGAAAAGGCGTGACGTGAATCACATGAATAATAATATCATACCACTCTTAGGCTCTAACTATCTCGTCAATTCATCATTGGCTGTACGTAAAAGGCGGTCCGGGCATGTCCGGTTGCCGGCGTCGTAGGATCCAACGTTGGGTGCTAACCTCTGCTCAGGCGGGCAGCTTAAATCCAGTACGGCGCAGCTTCTGGAAGACACCCTTGGGATCGTACTTCTTGGACGCAGCCTTGACGTGTGCAATATTCTTCGCGCCGTACCTGGAGATAGGGTCCTGGTCGCTGAAGGAATAGTTGAGGAATTCCCAGTTCTTCTGCGAACCAGTCTTGTCGGCATAGGCGTTTATTGCATCACGGAGCTGAAGGCAAATGGGCAGGATCTTCTCCTGGTTCGCAGGCGTGTCAACGGTGAGAGCAATCAGCCACATTAGAACCGGGCCGTCCTTGACGATGGTCTCGAGACCGAGGACGTTGCCACCCTTGCGGACACTGTGGTTGACAATCGACTGCGTCACGGGCTGGAACTGTAGCAGCACTTCAAAGTTGGAGCTCGGAGCGGCTGCCTTCATCTTGCCGACGTATTCTTGATGCGCCTGTTGGATGAACTCCATGACATGGAGCTCATGTGTCGTCATGCCATTCATCCAGCTTGCACTACAGATAACGATCAGAAATTTGGACACGGAGCTGCCGGAAATGCACCTACTAGAGTCCGAGAGGAGTCGGGCCGGTGAAGTCGGGAACGAGCTGAGCGACGGGGGCGATGCGGGCCGTGCTTGACGTGTTCTGGATGACGCGATACTCGTTGAAAGCGGGCGCGTTATCAATGGCATCGATGTTGCTCAAAACGGACACAAAAATGAACCCTGCAGAGTTGTAGATCATTGCAATGATGTTCTGGCTGGCGAGGTCCTTGTCCATGTTGTTGCCAAAGTTCAAATATGCGTTGAAGAGCTCATCGCGTTTGCTCGTGTCGTACGTGCTGAGACCTCCCCACATCAAGTTTGAGTCGACAACGTCTGTGGTTCACATCAGAAGAAGTTCAGCCGACATCGAACGTCTGTACTCACATTGGTCAATACGCGTGACGAGGCCAAAGTTGCCCGAACCACCTTTGAGAGCCTTCCAGAGGTCGGCGTTTTGTTTGGCGTTGGCGTTGACCACCCTGCCATCGGCGAGGACAACCTCAAAGTTGGCAACAGCGTCGCAGGCGAACCCCTCAGAGTTGGAGTGGAAGGAGTACTGCCAAAAGTGTAAGCTCACGACTTTGTACTGCTCTTCAACATGCAAAGTCACTTACACCGCCGCCGGTCGTGAAGCCGCCAACACCGACAACAGATGCCCGACCGCCAACGGCTGAGACGCCGAAAGGTCAAGCGCATCAAAGACGCGCTCCCAGTCCGAACCAGGCTGGATGGAAGCAGTTCCTGCTGCCTTGTTGTAGGTCGTCGTGTTCATGTACGCTGGCGAGCGGTCAGAATTTGTGAACTATATGCTAGGCCAGACCGCTTGACTGCGACTGAGCAAGTTCATGGATATGTAACAACCCACCAAAGTCAATAGTCACTCCGTCCTTGATGCCGTTGGACCCTGCCCAGGCGGAGTGAGCACCACTCCTCATGCCAAAGGGACACTGGTTCTTCGTCAGGATCTTCACGGTGGCAGCTACATCGGCGGTGCCCAGGGGCAGCACCATGCACCATGGCTCCTGAGCCGCGTTGGCGGAGTAGTACGTGTCAAGACGCTGGCTGTAGAGGGCATTTGTGGGATTGATGATCTTGCCCACGAGGTTCTTGTCCTTGGCCAGCGCTGTGCACTGCAATTGACCGACTCGTCAGCACAAAGAGGTCTGTGATTGTGTGGAGAACGCAAGGCATGTCTGGAGAAGGACGGCACAAACACAAGCGCTTTGGGGGCTCTGGACCCCGGCCGTGGCAGCCGCGGTGCGCTCCGAGGCCCAAGCGAGGATCGCTGCAGCAGTGATGAGCTTCATGGTTCGTGTGTTTTGGGTTGAAAGGCTGGGCAAAGAAGTGCTGGCGAACGGATGAATGAGCACGACACACAGACTGTGACGAGGGATGAGACAATGTGGTTCCAGAAGGACCCTCGAAGTTCTGTGCGCTGAAGGGTGTGTGGAATTGAGATCGGCATGCGTGGCCGTTAATTTATGTCTTGCGGCGGTTGCTCATGGCAATCCACCGTCTCCGTTCGACAGAGACATGAGAGTCTAATCTCATCGCATTACGCTTAAAATGCTGACAGTGGACAACGGTAATCGGGGTCGTCACCTCAATGAGGCTAGGTAGCCTGCACGACCCATGGCAAAACAGAGCTTCTGAGGGGTTCATAGTCTCGGAGGAAGTTCATCGGCATCTCCCTTGCCTCGCGTCGTGTACAGTAGCTTGTCAAGGGGCTGTGCCTGCTACTCTGACCCAGGTCAGGTACTGCGTTCGAAAGGGCCAGTGAGAGCAGCAGTTTGGAGCCACACATGAAGTCGTGATAGAAAAGAGACCAACCTGTTCCGGGTGTGAGTGGACCAGACCAAGGTGGATAGTGCCGCCCAGCTTGTTTAGCACCTCGCAGATCACTGCCGGGTCCACTTGGCGCTGACAGGAAGCTGGGGTTGAAGGGGGGGAAGCAAAAGACGGTGGAATAGAGAGGCCCTGCCCCTGATCCTCAATTCATCAAGTCCTGCCGAATCCCGAATCCTGGCCTTGTAACGGACACTGGACGAGAAGGGAAGCCGCCGAAAACTCTCAACATCTATCGAACAATTCACACAGGCGATATTCGGACATGCGGGAGGGGTCCAGTATTCATCGGAAGCTGGGGCTCTCCTGATCCCTTCGATCGAGTCCCGAGTCATGTCCCGCCGATAAGGTCTTGGACAAAGGTCTCCATGCATCCAAATGTCTAAGAGATGCACTCCCCGGGCCGTTTTCAGCGAGTCAACAGCAGGCCAAAGGAGGCTGCATTGGCCGGTCGGTCTTAGGGTCTTGGGCGTTAATGTGCTAGCCAGCGAGGTATTTGCCCTGATGATGATGCTCCAGAAAGACCAATCGCTCGGTAGCACAGCCTTTTCCCCTGCGTTCGATCCCATCGAAACAGCGGGAGGAGGCCCCTATTCTTCCATAACCTTGATTTCATTAGACGAAACTCAGGGTCAAGGTTCGACAGGTCTTGGAGAACCCCCGGTGGCTGGTGGGTTCAGCGCCATGAGGAACCTTAACCAGGAGCGGGGGTACAGCATATCGCATGGCGCGGTACTTCGTGAGAGAGATGCCAGCTCCCTTGGCATGCCGGCACAGATTAAACCCTGCCTCGGCCCCCCTGGTCTTCTTGACGCTACTCATCTTCCTTCCAGCCAGCGCCCGTCATCACCTTCTCGTCCTCCCCGCTGATTACCATTCAGGGCAGACTTGCCGTGCTGCTTTGTTCATGCGACGTCTCAGCTGAGTCCTGACTCTTGCAGATCCTGCAGAATGTCTTGCTATACAACGTGAGAGCTCCCAAATCCGATGCCATCTCTCCTACAACCCTGATCGCCCCCATCCACAACCACGTTCCGCTCGTGGACGACATCGACCATGGCCGACTTTCCGGTCACCAACGGTGTGCAGACCTTGGTGCCACCACCAGAGGGCTATGTGGTGGACTTCGAGAATCCTCAGCAGCAAAAGGTGCTGGAGCACTACTTGATCTTTGGGATCCTAGGGCCACTGGCATTCATAGCCCTGCTACAACGCTACTACACCAAGGTTTTCCTGTCCAAAGGACTGCAGGTGGACGATGGTATGCATATTTGATAACATGCCATACAAACCGAGAGCTAACAGTGACGCAGCTTTTATGTGCTTAGCATGGGTAAGGCCCATTCCGGCGGCAACGCGAGACCTTCGTGATCAGTGATTGACCCCTACTCAGATGTCTTCTGTCGTGACGCAGGCTCTCCTCATTGGTATGTCGACTTCTGAAGCTGCTTCGCAGACTCATCTGCTGACCAGCGAATACAGAGGCCATCAGGATCAAGACTCTCTGCTCTCATGCTTGGGAGATTCCATTAGAAGACTTTAAGACATATGCTCTCGTGAGTCGATCGCCAGACCAGGAGGTGAGCTCGGCTGATTTCAGATATCGCAGATCGCCTACGTCGCTGCGGCCGTCTTCATGCTGTGCAACGGCTTCACCAAACTGTCGCTGCTTACGTTCTATCTACACCTCACGCCCCAGGGCCGGTTCCGCATCGCGACGTGGTTCATGATTGTGATTGTTGGCCTGTACACAGTCATCATCACAGCCATGCTTCTCTTCCACTGCGACCCTGTGCGCAAAGCCTTCGACATCACCGTGGTCGGCGGCTCCTGCATTGATGTCGGCATTCTGTACATTGCTACTGCTGTGTCCAATATTGTGACCGACGTCATTCTCTTCGTCATGCCGATTCCCATGGTTCTGAAATTGCATATGGGGCGTGGACAGAAGATCGGTGCTCTGATTGTATTCGGCATCGGCTCAGTGTAAGGAAAGCTATTCTGGAAAATGTGACACGACTGACCCGGAACAGAACCGTCACAACGTCCTGCATCCGCCTGGTCTATCTTCTCCCAGTGTTGAAGACGACGGATCTCACATGGGAAGCCGCCCCAGCCAACATTTGGTCGTAAGTCTCTCCATCATGTGCTGCTCGAAGCCGGCCTGACCATGTGAATTCCAGCTTCTTGGAGGCCAACTTGTTCATTATCTGCGGTTCCATGCCAACCCTGCGAAAGTTCTTCCGACACTTTGCGCCGAGGTTGATGGGCGGCGACTCGACATCCGATCCATCCTACGCTCGCAAGTACGCTGGGCAGCCAAGATCTGCAGACGGCCTCAGCCGATCCCGGAAGCAACGAAACCAGTACGAGGTGTTTGACGATAACGAGATGCAGACGTTCTCTTCATCTAACAGAGATAAGGACAACAATATTCTCGGGGACACTCAGGTGACGGTCGACGCTGGGAGCCAGAGCGGCGTGGAACCCGATAACCACAGTGAGAAGGCGATTCTACAGACAAAGTCTTTTACGGTACAGTACGAATAATGGGAGCGTATGCCTTTGTTATTTACGTGTTGAACTGTGGCGTTCGGACCTTTATATCTGGAGGGATTGGATGTTTGATGGCCCGTTGGACGCTGGCGCCTTGAGGTTTGAACGGCGGTAGAAAACCGAGATAGAAATTTTCACATCTTCATGGAACCTAGTCCAATAAACGGAAGCGACAGACGAATAGGGCCGCATCTCTTGTCAGTTCGGCAAAGGGTGCATCGTCGCGCAGTATCACCACATGGTAAGGTAGCACCAGAACCGCCAAGCGCCTGGAAACACGTGCATGGGACAATAACAACAGGTTGGGAAGCATACAACAGCCAGTTGGCTCAGAAAACCCGACAATATGGGTTCTCTCCGAAGCCACGTTTTCTCGGCGTTCCAACTGTTCACATTGTTGGTCCCGACACAGCGGAAGCCGCTGCAGATTTCCAAGCTGCAGGTGTTCGCTGCTGCGCCGCAGCAACCCCCCTGAGAACCTTTACCAGCGGCATCATTTGACGAGGCACAGCGACCACCTGGCCGACTTAGGGCAGTTTTCACCGCCGGAATGGGAAGGTCGCTTGGCAGCATCGGCAACTCGTCATGTCGCCAGCAGTAACCTCAAATGATGAGGAGACCCAACATCTTGAACAAAGGATCATGACATGTCTTCTGGACACAAGCGTAGTGACCGGCCGGATCCCAGGGCACGCTTGGCACGGAAGTACCTGCTCTTCGGATCACAAGTCAAGGCTACCAAGGTGTGGAAATGAGCTGATGGGGTTGAGACAAACATCTTGACTGGGTAGAGATCGACAGGCTGGACGGACGGCGCCGGGCCCTAGTCGCGGCAATTGCAGCCTCAGCCGTCCTATTCGTCTGCCGTTGAGGGGCGACTTGGCCCTGATCCCCAGGGATCAAGGGTGGCCCGGAATGTCCGCTTGACTTTCCCTCTGCACCCCGGCCCTTGTAGTCTGCCTGTGCTTCGCCCCGCTGCTTCATACGTGTTCCTCCGGGTCTGGAGGAGCGAGGCCGCCCAGGGCCATGAACAAGCGGGCAGCCTGATTTGTTCGCATGCGCGGAAAGATGACACTAAGAAAGGCCCCAAAGAGGTTGAGCACAACGTTCCTCGTCATGCTGACAGCGACAGGCGCGGCCGTTTTGCCGTTTCGGGGGACCACTCCCCCGACAGACCGGATAATGCCGATATGGGGGCACGCTTCGCCCCTGAATGCATGTCGACAGCAGTTGGAACGAAGGCTGCGGGCATGGCTGTGACTCGAGCGCGGCTTTCTTCACATGAAAGAGACACTTAGCAACATCCTGATTTGGAAAAGCTGTATGTCAAGTACAGAGCTTGATGGCAGTCTTCTACTTGCTGCTGCTCATACTGCAGGTATTGTTCAGGTTTGAGTCAATATTTAGTCTCGTCCATCTGCATTCGTCAGCTGAGGCCTGGACGGGACGACATCCACGTTAAGAAGATTGGCTTTGCCCAGAATCAGATCCATCGCGGGATACCTGACGTGACTGGTATTCACATACGACAGAGCTCGCATTGCGCAGTCGACTTCTTTGCTTCAAGTGGAGAAATAACTTCGCCTCGTGATAGTTCGGAAGGCACAAAGTCGTCTCCTTTCCCGAGTCCATGCTACCCTACTTCATTGTGGCTATGAGTATAACCAAGACCACTGATTTACCGTAGACTCGCCTGCTGGAGCTCACGATATACCTTGTGGAATCGTCTCATCTTGTCTGATATCACTATCTCGCGTAGTTCTGCTTCCATTCTTAACATCTCACGACCCTTATTTGGCCTTTATTACTTCTTCAAGAACCCTCGCAACATCCAGTGCCTTTGCATCAAATCCGCTGCCTGCTAATATCGTTACCCCAAACGGCAGTTCTGTCTCTTTTTCATCAAGATATGTCCCAGCTGGCACGCTCAACCCGCACAAGTCAACGATGTTCGCAAAATGCGTGAACGTTCCCAACCTTGCATTCAATCGGATCGGATCTGCAGCAATCTCCTCAAATGTCGGGTGGCACACCGTAGTCGGCACAACGAGCACATCCACCCCGCCAGAAAGCGTGTCAAACGCCATGTGCGTCCTGCGTGATAGCTCAGCCTGTGTAGCCTGATCGCGGAACACATCATACGCGTCTGGAGCCTTGTTAAGTGCGTCAGAAAAAAGCTTTTGAATGACGGGGTGCAAGCCCCCATCTTGGATGCTCGACCGCAGGAATTCTCTGCCGATGCATGTGATGCGCTCATGCAGCAGCGCCCCCTCATAAAGCAGCTCGCCCGCCCGCTCGAAAGCTTCCCAGTCTGTGTTCCGCAAACGCCCTCCCGCAGATTGCAACTTTTTCACGGCCTCGGCGAACAGGCGGCGATATTCGGGCGTGCAGGCCTCGAGAGCGGCGGGTGGGGGCACGGCGAAATCAAAGCCACCGTCTTTGAGACCTCGGAAATCCGTCTTCCACGTAGGCAGCGTGTGAGGCAGCTTTGAGTATGGATCCGCCTTGTCGTGCTTAGCGATGACACGCCATACGGCGCGCGCGTCAGCGACTGAGGTTGCCACTATGGCGATGCTGTCGAGAGTCTTACAAGCCGGGATGAGGCCACGGGCGGAGATGGTGCCCTTGGTCGGCTTGAATCCGACGACTCCGTTGAAGGCGGCCGGGACGCGACCGCTGCCTGCCGTATCAGTCGCAACCGTAAAGGGAACGAGGCGAGCTGCCACTGCAACGCATCCGCCTGAGGAAGATCCACCTGCGATGAGGTCTTTGCTGAAGATACTGTGCGGAACGCCGTACGGCGAGCGACAGCCTGAAAGACCAGTTGCGAGCTGATCGAGGTTCGTCTTTCCAACGTATATACCTCCAGCATCGAGGATGTGCTGCACACAGGTGGCGGTGGCCTTAGGAACGTAGGCGTACGACGGACATGCGGCCGTAGTCTCGATGCCTTCAACGTCTATGCTGTCCTTGACGCCAAAAGGAACACCGAAGAGAGGCGGCAAAGGCTTTTCCTTGTACTTCTCTGCGAGTGCTTTCGCAGCGACGAGGACGTCTGCCCTCTTTGCGAGGGACGTCCAGACGGCTGGATCTTCGTTTTGATAAGCCTCGATGCGATCGAACGCGGCGTTGACCACGTCTGTGGGTGTTGTTTGACCATCTTTATAGAGTGCCTGAAGGTCGTCGATCGAAGGAAAGGGACCTGATACACCGAGTTGCGATACCGGAGCAGTAGAGACATCCTTGGTCGCTGTCAAAAAGTCTGCGCTATTGCCAACAAAGCCAAAGAGGCCATCCTGGGCGCAGATGGTATCGAGGGACGTCGTCACCTGCTGAGCGTCGAAGCCTTGCGTGCAGTCTTCGAGGACACAGCATTGGTACCCACGGTCGTTGCACTCGCGCAGCGTTGTCGTCACACAGCACCTGGGAAGGGTCAGCATATGCTCTTCACGGCATGTCAGGAAATCATACTCGGTTGTCACGCCTGCGAACAAGAGATGGGTGATGCCTCGCGCCAGCAACACACGGTGGATGTCCGTTCCCCAAAAGCTGCCCTTGCCCGGCTTGTCGATGACCACCTCTGTGGGCCAGGGCTGCAACTCGTCAATGATGTCGTGGCCATACTCTCCTCTCACTAAAAGACGCCCCATGGGCCCCTGATCGCCGATGCCCATGAAGTGATGCCCGTTGGGGTTGTTGATCTGACGCAGCTTCTTGGCAGCCGGCAAATCGGCGAGATCAGGTTGGTGACCCTCGCGCGTGTGGATCACATGCCCACGAGTTGATCTGAAAATCTCGAGAACTCTTTGGACGGCCGGCACGATAGACCGAGCTTTGGAGAAGATTTCATCATTGCCGCATTGAACGGAGCCGAAGCCGCCCGGGTCGACAAAGTCACGCTGGATGTCGATAATGACAAGCGCCGTGGTCGCCAGAGGAAAGTCGAACGGATAAGGCCTCGCGTTCGGTAATGACAGGCTGGGTCGTGACGCCGAAGACATCTTGAAAAGATCAGAATCGTGTTGGTAGCGCATGCGGCGGGATTGTCACACATCCAGGAAACAAATGATTTCCCAAGAATAAGAAATACGTGAGGGAGGATTCGAGTGATCATATAAGTTTAAGGCTTCGTGCTTTGAGCTTATCAATGTTAAAAAGAATGCAGGCAACTGGACATCTCAAGACCCTCAAGCCTTCATCGCGCGGGCTGATTTGTCGTGAGGGGCAAAATCCCAGGCGGGGAGGGGGTGCTTCGCGTCTTCGGCATTAGAGAGCGCGCGATGCATCCATTAGATAATCACTAGGGAATTGATGAGTTTCAATGTCCGCCAAGAGTCGCGGAGTGGACGCCCTCGGTTTCGTCGCGGAGAGGAGGCGTAGAGAACCGGCGAAAGTCGTATCGAGCAGAAGCGATAAGCATTTGGATTGGGACTGAAGTATTCTCAATTGTGCATGTGGCCTGAAAAGGCTCTCAATCTCCAGATCTCGAGCTGGTTGATCATCTCAATCTTCGCTGCTGTTCTGTAATGTTGTGGTGGAATTATGAGCACCTATTGTGAGGCTACCCTGCCTTATTGCACGGCTGCCCAGTCTCAGATCAAGATCGGATTCGACCTTGATCGCATTGTCCATCGTTGTGGTGCTCTATTGAGAGCTGCTTGGAGCTATCATGCTGAACGCCGAGCGCACGCCCACATCCATGTCGCCCGCCGCTCTCATAGCCCGTGGCCGCCGCCGGCCGCCGACCATTGATTCAATACCGGCGCGGGGCAGCTCGACCCCAGGTGTTGTCCCCCCCTGCATGCAAGCATCTCCGCTGTTCGCGCCGATATGGTCGAATCACCCCAACGACTCTAGCCAATGAACACCTCGTCACCATGATAAGGCCCAATGCTTGGCGATCCAATCTTTGACATCGACCTGTTGTGTCCCTTCATTATCAGTATTCGACAAGGGAGGTTATTGGGCTGGCCGCTGCAATCCCACTCTCCGCGCGCGGCAGAGCTGCTAAGCCTTCATAACTACTCGTGACCTCCATTGTGGCCTACCGCGTGGTATGGTCCGCGCCGTTGGGTCATTCCAGGTCTGGTGTTCTTGCATCTGCAGCCATGAGGGGGGGAGGAGGGCGGTGGCCATCTGCCGACGGCTACGGGTAGATAAGCTCCGGTTCATTCATATGGTGTCGTGGAGAGCTTCTCCAATGATTATCTTATCAACATGTCCTGCGGGCGTTCACCACGAACTTTGCTTTCCTCAAGCACGCCCCTGGAAGCCAAGTCGACAATCGTGTTCCAAGATCTCGGGTTTGGGGATAGAGGCGAAGTCGCGAGATCTTCAAGAGTGAATTTCGTGAAGTGTATAACAGGACTCCATGTTACGATGCTTCGTTTGATTGTGAATGCCAATGTCAAGTACCAACAGCTCCCGTGAAGAAGGCCATCTATCTTGAGATCAGTTAAAAGCCGACAAGAGCTACTCATCGTCTCTTGGTTGTCGTTTTCGAATCTTTAAATAGATTGCTTTTCAACAGCCCGTCGTCGGCCATGGCCAGTGCCCTCCGCCAGAGAGCCGTCGCTGTCAAGGCTGACTTGGCCGCCAAGCGCAAGCCTTCAGGCTGGGTTCTCCCCCGCGAGACGGCCTCATTTGCCGAAGAGGGGACTTGGTGAGTGTTGCGTGACATGATTCTGTGCTTCCAGTCCACCTGAACCTGACTTTTTAGGACAAACATTGACTGCGACGTTACACCCGTGGACCGCAGAACTTGGTCCGTCTGGACCTTGGGCCTCTACTGGGGCAGTGATGCCCTCAACATTCAGGGCTGGATGGCCCCGGCTGCCATCATGGTCGGAGGCCTGACTTGGTATGCCCCGTGGTCCTCAACATTGGCACGGCGTACTGACAGCCCCAAGGCGTGAGGCCATCCTCTCTATCATCATCGGCAGTCTTGTGTGCACCGTCCCCCTCGTTCTCAACGGCTTCATCGGCGCCCGACTCCACGTTCCATATCCCATTGCAGCGAGGGCTTCTTTTGGTTGGTACTTTGCACGATTCGCCGTTGTCACACGAGCCGTCACAGCCCTGTTCTGGCATGCAATCCAGACTTACACAGGCTCAACTGCCATGACGCAGATGATACGCGCCATCTGGCCCTCATACCTAGATATACCCAACCACATCCCAGAGTCGGTCGGCATCACCACTCAGCAGATGGTCAGCCATTTGATCTTCTGGATTGTGCAGTTCCCCATTCTGCTTATCCCGCCCCACAAGCTCAAGTGGTTCTTCGTCACCAAAGTCGGTAAGTCAAGCCGTCATGATACATACATCTCATCATCGGCAAAAGTCCGTATGCTGGCGTCTTTACTCATCTTTTCTAGTTCTTGTCCTCAGCACTTCTACCGCAGCCGTCATCTACATGACCTCCCGAGCGGGGGGTACTGGTGATATCTGGGACCAACCCTACCAGGTCCATGGCTCGGCTCGCCGCTGGCTCATCCTCTCTAGCATATCCAGCATCACCGGCGGGTGGTACGTAAGCTTCGGGCCCCTTCTACTATCCCTGCTGACATCAGTAGGGCTACGATCGCAGTGAACATCAGCGACTTTACACGCTACCTCAAGAAACCCGGAGGCGTTTACTATCAGATCGCCTTCCTGCCGCTCATCCAGCTTCTTGTCGGGATTTTTGGCATTATCTGCTGCTCAGCCTCCCGTGTGGTCTACGGCGAGTACATCTGGGACCCTCTTGACCTGGCCTCCCGGTGGGACGGCCCAGGTGGCCGTTGCTTCGCCTTTTTCTTCGGCCTCGGCTGGTGCATTGCCCAGATCGGCACAAACCTATCGGCAAACGTCATCTCCTGCGCCAACGACCTCACGAGCCTTTGCCCCAAGTACATCAACATCCGCCGGGGCGTCGTTATAACGACCATCACAGCAGCCTGGATCATGCAGCCATGGAAGATTATCCACTCGGCCGCGTCGCTCCTTTCTTTCATGAGCGGCCTCGGCATCTTCCTCGCGCCCATTGCCGCGCTGCTCGGTGCTGACTACTGGCTCGTCCACCGCCAGCGCCTCGATGTCCCGGGCCTGTATCGAGCTCACGGGCGCTACCGGTACAACAAGGTCGGGACAAACTGGAGGGCTGTCATTGCTTTCCTCGTCAGCGCCGTGCCGAACATTCCTGGACTGTGAGTTGCGCCTGGGGACCGAAGAGCTCATGAACATGTGGCTGACAGATGGCAGAGCGGCGCAAGTTGAACCATCGCTGAAGAAGAGCATCGGGGGCGCCGACAAGATTTATTACATGTTTTATTTCTGGGGATTCACGAGTGCTTTTGCCGTGTACGTTGTGCTGTCGCTCGTTTTCCCGGCAAAGGAGACTCTGATTCCTGAAACGATCTATGATGATGGAGAAGTACTCGAGGGGACGTACGGACCAAATGAGAGGTCTGGCGACACGGATAGTGCACATGAGAAGAGTCACGTTGACGTGGGACGGAAGGCGTAGAGTCTAGTGTTTTCATAATTATGGTTGGAATGGTACTCCAAGTATTTCTTCGACTATGTTTCTTTATGGTTCGTGCACTCTTGCAAATAGATTGTGCGGATTGTGCCGCCTCAACCACGATGAGTCGATCACACGTTGTTTCCAATGTGTAGTTTGATTAACAGGAATTTCAAGTTGTCCAGCCCTACTGGAACCCGAAGAAGGCCAAATGAGCCCCGGAAGATTCTTTGAAACCGATCCCACCTTCATCAGGTCAGTGCGGCCGATGGCATAACTCAGGGTTGGATTTGAGCTTTGAAAGGTAGTCTTTGCATTGTTGTCCATGCCCTCGGCCAGTGCCTCCAGCTAACGAACCTCACTTATTCGAACCTGAACGATAGAAAACAAGTCAAGGGAGAATTGGGCGAAAGTAGTCTCCAGCATTGTTCGCAATCGTGCACCGATGTTTTTTTTTTTTTTTTTTTTTTTTAAAAAAAATATCTTTACTTTGGCATGCACCATGGTGAACGATATGAAGGGCTGACGCAAACACTCGAGTCAGCAGAGAGCAGTCCTGGCCTCACAAGAGACGCTTCTTCTACAGAGTAATGACCGGGGATATCATATGCATAGTCAAGCCTTGGTGAGCAGGAGGAATTTGGCTCATCGCTTGTTCGCCGATGAACTAACACGATGCTTTGCTCAACCACTGCTTTTGGAGGCGAAGTACGCCGGGGGCTGCTGCTCGCCGCGTCGGCAACTCATGCGCGAATGGCCAAGTATCAGGCCTGCCTCGCATGGCCACAGGATGATCAAGCGACGTGCAAGCCGGCTCACGAGAGGCAGCTGCTTTGACGCCAACGCTAGTGTTGCTCGTTAGATGATGTACCTCAACGACAGCGTTAGTCTGCCACACCACAGCTGACGAGCTTCTTCTCGGTCCTTAGACACAAGACGTGTCGCTCACAGATGGCAACCTAAATGATAGCCCGACCTCTCTCAGGCTGAGTTGAGGATCCTGCACGAGACACACCTCAAGCTAAAGCCCTGCTTCAGACCCAGAGACCCTGCAGCACCTACTGCCAACGTGGGAAATCTGGGTCTTCCCGGGTGTGACGGGCGGGGAATCAGTGGTCTTCGGGGCGAGTGTAGCGGTGAAAAGGAGGATCGATGGCCCGTCGGCACTCTGTGCATCAGGGTCTAGATTGATTTACAGTGATTATGTTTGGGCCCGATGGCCGGAATCTGTTTCGGAAATGCGAGACCCGGAAAAGAGACGAGCGAGGCGAGGGGCACAACCGCGTTTCTGTCGTACTTCTCGGATCCTCGGGGTTCAGCATCACGAGTTTTTTCTCATTGGGAGCAGTCGGTGACCTACAGCATCGTCTTTGTGACTTTTGTGCCACCTGACATTGTGACTTTACTTTCCCTGTCGGCAGACAAGAACACGCAACGCGGCATCTCGCTTCATTATACTATCCTCCTCAGCTCTGACAATCTCAGCTGCTCAGTCTGATACTCGCTCACGACCTTTCCAAATCTCAAGTCCCTGAAATCAAATGTTTGACATTCAAGACAACTCATAATGCAAGCCACTACCAGCTCTCTCACGCCAGACTCGCCAGACACCATGTCCTCGACGAGCCGGCCAGCATCAGAGCCGGCTCCTCCACCGCCTCAGAATCTGGCCGCCTATTTACCTGAGCTCTTTGACGAGAGCGTCACCGCCAAAGCCCTGCGCGTGGCCCAGCGGAATCTACAGGCAGCATCAGCGTCAGCACCAGCGTCACCCATCGGCTTCCCCGAGACGGTGCCCCAGGCGGGCCCCAACGCCGGCATCTACAGCCTCCGCGAAGCCGATTTTTGGACCTGCGGCTTCTTCGCCGGCCACCTCGCCGCCCTCCTCGAGCGCGCAGTCACGTATCCGCAGCACGTGCGCACGTCACTGCCGCCGGCCCTGCTGCGCGCCGCGCTCGCGCGCCAGACGTCGCTCTGGTCGGCGCCGCTTCACGCCCTGTCGTCGCGCACCGACACACACGACCTCGGCTTCATGCTCATGCCGGCGCTCCGCCGCACCTGGGAACTGACCCACGACGCCGCGAGCCTCGCCTCTCTCGTCGCCGCCGCCGACTCGCTCGCCACGCGCTACGAACCGGGCGCCGCCGCCATCCGCAGCTGGGACGTCCTGGCCCGGCGAGACCGCGACGGTGGCGGCAGCGGCGAGGCCGTGTCCGTGAGCGACGGCGCCTCGTCCATGTTCGTCATCATCGACAGCATGTGCAACCTAGACCTGCTCTACTACGCCGCCGCCCACGCCGCGCGGCCCGACCTCGCCGTTGTAGCGACAGCGCATGCGCGGACCCTGCTGCGCACGCATCTTCGACAAGAACCCCCGACGACGCCACCGCCATCCATGAATAGCAGCAGCAGCAGCAAAGCCTACGCCGGCCCTCTCTTTTCGACCCACCACGTGGCGAACCTCGACCCGGCAACGGGCGCCGTACGATGGCGCCGCACGGCCCAGGGCTACAGCGACACGAGCACCTGGGCGCGCGGCCAGGCCTGGGCCGTCCTCGGCTACGCGCAGACCTACGCCTGGACGCGCGACGCCGTCTTCCTGGCCGCGGCCTGCGGGCTCGCAGAGCACTTTCTCGCACGCCTCGACGGCGCGCCGCCCGCCGTGGATGCGGCCATCGGCGGCGGACGAACGGCTGGGCGGTACGTGCCGCTGTGGGACTTTGACGCGCCGCTCGAGGACGACGGCGAGGGGCGGCCGTTGCGGGACACCTCGGCCGGGGTCATCGCCGCCAACGGCCTGCTCGTGCTGGCGCAGTCGCTGGCGGCCATCGGCAAGCACGAGCTGTCGCGGCGCTTCTTCGAGGCGGCGGTACGCATCGTTCGCGAGACGCTGGACTTGTCGCTGGCGGCGGAGAAGGCGAGGTTCGTGGCGCGCGGCGACGGTCCGGGTCGTGACGACAGCCTCGTCGTCGAAGACGTCGCACCGGGGCGTACCTTTGACGCCATCTTGAAAAACGGCACGGCGAACAACAACGAGCATGCGCTGCGGAGGCTCAAGAACCATGGCCTTGTATATGGCGACTATTATCTTGTCGAGTTTGGCAATCGCCTGATGAAGATGGGCTTCATATGAGGCAATGACTCGAAGATTGTCAAGAAATAAGGTAGAGAGAGGGACAGGCAGCCGAGGGAGAGGGGCACGAGACGGTTCTACACAGAGGCTCTGTGTCCCCGACTCAGGACGGCCATGCGATATATACAATGCCACACGTCTCTCCCAACATCACCAGCCTCCGCCCTCATAGTCGGTTCCAAATATGCCGTCGTCATAGCTGATGACGCGGTCCATGTCGACATATTGCTGATTCACAAAGGCCTGGTCGATGCCCCCCATCTCTGCACCCCGGTGATATGACGCCGGCCTGACCATGCCCCCGAGGTTGGACCCTGCCACCGCCGATGTGGGTATGCCGCCAGGCCCAGCTGCGATCCCCAATGCCATGCCCGGCTGCCCTGCGAACAAAGCCCCTGGTCCGGTAGGAGAAGGAACAACGGCAACGCCCGGGAGGCGGTGGCGGCCGGAACCCCGAGGTGCCCTGTGCACAATGCGAAGTCGGCACTGCGAGCTGTCGCATCGGGGCGCCATCTGGCTGGTCGCGGCCAGAGTGTCCCTCGACGTCCCTCGACGCTTTGGTGACGCTGTGGTCAATCTCATTCGTGTAGCCGAGGCCGCTGATGCGAAAGTGCTCGTCGCTGACGCAGCGGCGGTACGACGCGGCGGTACGACTCGGTCAGCGTCTGCGAGTACTTGGCGGCGAGACACACGCGGCCGTTGTCGAGGCCGTGGGGTCCGACCCAGCGATCTCCTCGAGACTCTGGACGAGAGACCAAAAGTCGGGTGCCAGGTCTTCGCGGGTCGTGTAGCGCCACTTGGACAGCAGCACCTTGGCGGCGACGTAGAGGCAAAACGCGAACGCGCTCGAGACGGGCACCGTGGGCGGCGCGTTCTTCAGGTAGTTCTGCGTTATGGTGGCAATTTCCACGGCGGCCGCCTTGCATGTGTCCTCGCTGAGAATGCTCGGCAGCCGATTGCGAAACGACCACTCGGGCGGTGGGAAGGCCATGACCTGGTGCAACAGAATCATGGAGGCGTTGTGCGTGACATGGGCCAGCGTCAGGTTCGGATCCATGCGTGAGGACTGCCGCGCCATGTTGGCCTTCCACTTTTGCGGCAGAAACATTTTCCAGTGCACCAGCCGCAGGTCCATCTCTTTGAACCGCGTCAGCCAGCTCGTGAGGTCGCGGTGATCCCGCATGTTGACCTTTTGCTGCAGGAAGTACGAGTTGACGCGGCTCAGGGACTCGGTCGCCTCGATGCTGTAGGCAAAAGGCGCCGACCGCCGACATGTCGATGGCCGCCGCTGGTCCCCCGGGCCGGCGATGCGCCCGTCTCCGACGGCGTCTGGATCTCTTCGTCCTTGACGTGCGACGACGACGACGGCGCTACGTAGTGCGACGGGAAGAAGGCGATGGGGTTACCGATTCGGCCAGCTCCCTTGTCCCAGATGCCGAAATAGGGCGTCTGCACGGGGTCCTCCTTGCGCCAGGTGATGCCGTCGCACGGCAGCCGGCGGTTGACGTCGTCGGAGGTCAGGCTCGTGTTCCAGGCCATGGTCACGGAGCAGAACCGATCCAGGTTGAAGACGTTCCAGAACACGCGCCGCCTCTCCTCCGTCTCGGTCCAGTCCTGCGCTGGCGCCAGAGACGCAAATGGCTGGGTCAGCGACAGCCTTTCCATGTCTTCATGCTCGATGGTCAGCTGTAGGTATTCCACGGTCCGCGTCAGCGATCCGATGAGCGACCAGGCCTGCGACCCTTCTCCATTTCCAATCTGCGTCACTCGTCAGCAGAGGTGTCAATGCTTCACGGCCGGTACATGGATCAAAGAAACCCGCACATACATCGTTGAACGCGACCATGGTCAGTGCCTGCAAGTTCTCCACCGACAAGTCTCTCATGGCCTGCGCAATGATCCAGTCCCTGACCTGTTCCTGTCTCTCGCGAGACATAGTCAGTGCGACGGCCGAGTTGACGTCCTCGATATATCGCGATGCCACAAGGATCATGGAGTGAAGGATGACGTGGAGTCGGGGGTGCTCGTCGGGTTCAGCGAGGCGGCGGCGAAACCGACCCTCGTGGATCATGGGGATCCAAGGGTGCACGTGGGCAAAGTAGGCGCGGAGGACGCCGTCCAAGACATCGCCGTCAGGCAGCGAGGGCACGTTGAGACGAATGGGCACTCGGATGTCCTCGCTGCTATCGCCGCGTCGCCTCTTCGCTCGCGGCTGCGGCGGTCGGCGTTCATCGTGACGTGGCGGCTGCGGTGGAGTGACGTCTGGTCTCTCATTGTTGAAGCGTTGCAGCTCTCTGGCGAAGAAGGAGAGAATATCATAGGGGTTCCTGTCGCCGTCTGAACGTGGCGCATCACCTGATGGCGGCGCCGCGAGAGAAGCTGGTGCTGGATCACGCTCGGGCGGTCGCGATGCCTGTTGACTGATGGTGCGTTCGAGGGCATCTAGGGGCGCGGATTGAATGTGAATAATGAGGCCAGACAATCAATGGCAAAGAATACACTGCGCAGTACTGAGGAAATGGCCATACTGTCTCACCAAGTCGTCTGTGTAGGTTCTCGATGGCGCCAGCTTTCATGCCGGGCTTGGCCCTCTTGGTCTCATAGATGCACTCACTTCCTGTGCACACGTACAAGGTGATTAGTACTGAATCATGGCGCATGACATTCCGAAGGGAAGGGGGAGGGGGGGGGGGGGGGCAGCAATTGGCAGATGAGACGAGCTGAGATGAAATGACGATCATCCGAGCGACTCACCCGTCTTGCGACATTGCTGACATGTTGGGACCTCGCGAGAGCACCGAAGCTTGCGTTTGCGGCAGCAGTTGCAGGCGAGAGCAGCTTCGGATGAGGCGCCGTCGTCAATGGTGTTCTCGCTCTGCTGTTGGTCTGGAGAATCAGTGCGCGTGTCCGTTCCCATGCCCAAACTCGTGGGCCGCTGCCGCGACGCCGGGCCCGAGGCCGATGCCGTTGTCCATGTCGCTACCGGAGGTTCCGCGCCTCGATTGTGCGCAATGCTTCCTCCGGCCGGTGAAGATTCCCCGACGACGTTGATGAGTGGGTGAGCGTGGCGTGTAGAGTCGGGGGCTGAGTTGGCGGTCGCAGGATTCTTTGACCGGAATCCGAGTTACATTTGCCCCGAGGACCGAAAGGCTAGCTTGGACGCTGGCTGAGCTGGCTTGACTTTTTCCGTCTGGTGTCTGCCCGCCAGAGACCATCTCGCTTGCTACGGTAGCAACCAAGCCGGCTGGATAGTACCTACAGCCAGCCAGTGATTGAGCCAGCACAAGTCAGTCGGCCATATCAGGTCTCGTCGTTATATTATTTTGAGAACGGTACGAACCCCGCACACAAATTCGTCCTGGAGGTTCGGGAGGGGATGGACTACAGGCGCCCGCTGCGTTGCATCACATCATAAGGACGCCAATGGTGGTTGGAGGCCGCGTAGGCGACTTGATGGCTCGCGCCCTCGCCATCTGTGTTCGGCTCACCGGACGCCCGACATGCCGAAATCAATCGGAACCCGATCAACCCAGCGCCCTGGGCGAGATGTGATCGATCGTGCGTTGTTTTAAACCATCTCTTGAGGCCGAAGGAGAAAGACCTGCCACTGAACCGTTTCCCATGTCTCTTGACCACAGAGCTGCTGGTCAGTACTTTGAGTGAGACATGGAACAAGACTCCTCGCCCATTAGCTTTGAGCGCTCGCTGTTCGTCATTTATCCGATCGTGTACAGGGGGGCGAGTACCTGACGACAACCTACCTCCCTGACGATACTCGCGTATACGCAACGTAACAGGCAAGGCTCGCTTGCGATCGGAGTGTGATTTCCCATCACCTCTTCCTCCTCTGCCCACTCTTGAGTGACCGTGCTCGTGATGCACCCAGTTCTTAGTCAACCGTCGACGAGCTTGCCCAGGAACTTGTGACCTGGACGAACGTGCTGCTCCCCGTGTGTCTTCCTCCTCCACCTGACATGACAGCACGGATGGGCGATGCGCAATGACCAACGGTTGGCGAGCGGCGCGTCGTTGAATCGCCGTTCATTCGCCGTTCTGTTGCTCAGTCGCATGGAACATGATGATCACTACCACGTTAACGCAAACAGAGGCACAGGAGGCAAGGGACCGCATTGCGGAGGGGACTTCTCCATCTCCTCTGGCGACGCTATTGAATTGGATGGTTCGTGAGCCGATCGATCCCTGCCGCTTACAGATACCCATCATCTCAAACCCCCTTCCAAGCACGCCTGAGGCTTCACCATGGGGTCCTTCAAAGCAATAATAAGAGGAGTCGGTGCCAGCGGGGGAGCACCTGTCAAGGAGAACAGGGGAGCGATGAGAAATGGGGTCCAGGGGGGGCAGCAGGGGCTAGTCATAATGCGTGGACATGGGAGGGTTCGAGCTGACAAGGGTTTTGTAACCCCAGAACGCCCGCCGATGCACATGCAAATCACATCTCTCCAGGCAGGTGATGGTGCTCCTGTTACATGTACTGCTGGAGCTGGAGCTGGAGCTGGCAGGCTGTCCATCTCTCGGTGGCTTTTCGCTGTCCCTTTTTGGCCGGCCGCTGCAACCAAGGGCGCGCGGACCGATTTACAGCCACCTGCAAGGCATGCGTCCTTCATCTGGGCTGAAACTCCGTATTCAATCGACAAGGCCGCCGCCGCTGTTTACCATTGATGAAGCACCTGCCGTTTGTTTACTCATTTGCCTGCCCGTCTGCTTGCTTGCATGCTGTACTCACAAACCCTGATCGATCGGAGCAGCAGCCGAAGCCCGAAAGGAGAAGGCCGTCAACGGGGCCGAAAACAGGCAAGAGCCACCATGATGCTTGGCTTGCGGATTGAAGCCCTCGTCGTGTGATTGGGGGCGGCCAGTTGCGCGAGTCAACCCTCCAAATAGGGGGGACGACTCGCCCTGGCGATGACTGGTTCTTGAGGAAGGTCTGAGAGCGAGTGCGGCTGTCCGAGTGACGGTTGGCAGGCAATCCTGCCATCCAGTCTTGCCCCCAGGTTGGATGTCCGTGAGCCCATTTCGGCTGCTCGTCGACAGCTGTCATGAGTCGGACACAAGAGACAGAGAGTCCATTTGTGAATCGCCCGGCGAATGCGACAACGACAGTGGCGGCGACAGCAGCTGGTTCCAGTACTTTCTTTTGCGTGTTCCGAATCACCGGGACCTCCATGTATCTCTCTCCCCACCCCGAGCCCCAAGCTCTACATGGTAAGCCTCCCCCCGAGCCTAGAAGTCCAGGGAAGAGGCCAGTGTGCCTGGCGTGGCCTGGACTGGGACAAACCAGCCGGCGCCGAGTCCAAGTCGTGGGAGAAAGACCCAAATGCGGTCTTCCTACGACTCGGCTTGCCACGATCATTTGTTTTTCCGCCCTTCCGTGAGCTCCGCCTGAAAGTTTATGATGGGACGCTTCGGACAAGGCTTGTGCGAGAATGGCGACGGCGGCTTTCGTGAGGGGTGCATCCTAGTCATTCCTCCTTCGTCGACTGACCTCCCAATGTCGCCCCTCCGAGTAACCGCGGTACGGGGGCCGCACCCCGTTTCACGCGCCCGTCGTGTCGTTGACGATGTCTGATGTCGCTTGAAGGAGGACCTGCTCCATTGGCTGGTCCCTGGACGGTTCCTGAGACACCAAGCGAGTGAAGCTGTGGATGCCCGAGACAGACCCCGCCCAGGGGGCTAGGCGTCGTGTGATGGCCGAGCTTGGTGCCGTTCCCAGGTCTAGCTACAACTGGGTCGATGTTTGCGCACCAAACACCAGAAGCTATCGAATGCCAGGCCGAACGCCCAAGCTCCCTAGAACCCCTTCCCTTTTCTGAATGTTCTCTTGGTGAGATGGGAACGGGGAGAGTATTGCCTGGCAAGCATCGATAGATCATTTGAAGTATTCGCAAAAGGTCGACTGGCCTGAAATCCATCCACTTCGCACCCCTGCGGGCGGGCCCCGTCATTTCCATCTTTGGTGAGATGGGGTTTTCTGTGCTACATCCCAGTGGCTGCCCAGTATCTCCGCCCGCGAGACCTCGCTGTCCGCTTTGCCTTTTAGTAGGGACCAGCTGGCTCGCCCTCATTCGACGCCTGCCAAGGCTGCTGGAACTGTGCACGAATGATTTCAGCAGGGGTCTTTGCCTTCCTTGCCGATAGTCACCTGCACTTTTTGGTCCCTGTCTATGAAGACAGCAGAACGCCCATCCTCATTACTGAGGCAAGTGAGGGTTCTGCGCTTGAAGGTGCTGAACCAGACCAGCCGATCATTTGGCCTGTCCGGGCCGGTTTGGGAGAGGAGAGCAGTAGTCATCTTCAGTCTCACACGGCGTTTGCTCGGGCGCTCGTTCGCTCGGGCGCACAGCAAACCAACGCCGTCATGTCCATGGCGTCACGCCTAGCGAGACCCGGCATCACCAGCTGAAGTGCCAGCGTCGTAACCGGCTGTTCGCCGCCTCTTACGATGGATGCTTTCCAGACGAAGGGTTTCTCGGCGGGTGGTGGGTCGGCATCGGTGTCGTCCCGCTTGTCCCATCCTGCTCAAGTTTCCACTTTCACAGACCTGTGCAGGGATCTGCAAAGGCATCGTCCTGACACCCCTGCCAGCAGGTACAATTGTTCCCACTTTCTTGCTGCAAGTCAGGCACTTCCCGGCCGGATCTGGTGGGTGATGGGGGCTTATGGAGAGAAACAGGCCAAGGGACACGAGGGGAGCAGATTCCCCCCCGAAAAGCGCCCCAATATGTAAGGTTCAGGTTGACCGTCACTGCGAGACGTCAACATGCTGGGAGGACTGCACGTCTTCTTCCCATATCATCGTGCTTGTGCCGTCTGGGAGATGAACCGCAGGCCACTTGCTTTCCAGCCCGACCCCCCTTTCTCGTTTCTCGCGCCACGTGGATTTGTTGAAGACCACGAACGCAGTGCTGCCCTTCTTGCCTCGCAGAACTGGGTTGCTTTTCCCGGCCCGATCGATGAGACGGCACTGAGGTGGAGAGCTGAATCGCACCGTGGCTTGCCGGGTGCTTGTGTTACTCGTTAGCCCCAGTGCTATCCTGTGCGACTCTCCGGTTCTGCTCGCCGATCTGCAAGAGAAATGGCCTTGTGAGACATTTCGATTTCACCGACTCTTCACCCAAGTTACACCCACTTCCCTCCGTCCACGACGTCTGCCTGCGACAACAACGACTTGCGACAAACACAGCTGAACCCGCAATCGAATGGAGGTGGAGTGGTGTGTTCCACGAGATTGGGTAAATCAATAGCCTTTAGGCCCCCGACAGGTTCGACAAGGTAACCCCTCCCACCCCTGACGTACCTGCTGTTCATCTGTTATGAGCTTCCAATGCATCAGAGAATCAGTGTTAAGGAGTATCTTTCGCCTCCTCGGCATTCCTCGCCCCGGGCAGCATTGTTGACAGGAGAACGTAGGGCACTGGAGACAGCCAGAGGTACCCAGACCCGACCGACACAATGGGGAAGACGTCCAAGTTCACATTCCCCATCCCGGGAAAGAAGCAAAAGCCAGGCATCGGGCCCATCGTGTCGGGGCCCATGTCAAAAGCACAGAAGATTCTGGGCACGGCTGAACTCAACATCGACGCACCGCAATGGGACGACATGTCGAATTCGGGAATTAGCATCTCCATATCCGAAAGCACCGCAACTACGAGCTACTACACTAATGATCGAGCGCTGCAGACAGTCGGCGAAGAGGAGGAATACGTTGGCAAAGGCCGAAGTAATGCGCGATGGGAATTGGAGTCGGAAACGGTGCCGGCATATCTGCGATCGGGTCGCAACTCGAGATTGCCAGACGGCGATGGCACTATTCGAGACTTGATGTCTGAAACGTCAAGTCTGAGGAGACGGCAGTCAAACTCGACGCTTCGATCATGGTATGACAAGGCCAAGATGCCTCTGTCCATCTCGCAACAAACATCAGCCTCCGCCATGGCCAAAGGGCTGCCCTCAAAGGCGAGTGCATTGCTGGACGCAGATACCCACGGCAACGTCAGTTCGACAGCATCAACGACATCAAAATCAAAAAGACCAAGCAGACTGGACCTGTCGCACCTCATGCCTGGCCGACATCGTCGAGAAAGCCAGTACGGGGAGTCCTCTCCGCGCAGTACGCTCGGACACGATTACGTGACTAAGTCTCCCTCAACAACCTCAATTTCGCCTGCAACACCATCACCAGATCAGCAAAGACACACCAAGAGGCTCCTCAGGAAGCCAACGAAGGAGCGCCTTGCTGAAACAGTCGTCGCACAACGGCCGACGACTGGGTCGAGCAGTCAAAGAAGTGTGCCCGGTCACGGATTGAATTCGCCCAGGGACCTGTACGACCACTACGAGCAAGCTACTTTCCGTCAGTTCATGGAATCGCCTGAAGGAGAAGAGGAAAAGATGGATATACCAGACTTTCCGCAGGCGCCTGTGGGGCCGACACCCCTTAAATCACCATCACATCCACGGAACAACGTCGCGAATCCTATCATTCAAGAGCCGCTGACCGCAGCCCCTGGTTTACACGGGGCAAACAGCAGTGCTGAAGTGCAGTGTGCTCGAGCCTTCTCGTCTGTACCACAGGCGTCAGTCGCCGACAACGACTACGCCTCGAGCTTTGCTAGCGTATCCAGCCGTCATACGAAGACGTCAAAAGCGTCGAAGCACACGAATCAGAGTCTTGCGGATTCCGATAGACAGGAGCGAAGTGTCTTGTCGTTATCTTCTGACTCGGAGGAGGATGATAGTCTTGTTGAAACTGCATCGAGATCAACGCAGTCCGTGTCGAGTTTTGGGCGGGCCTCAAGAGACACGCCAACAAGCCCAACCACCACTTCGAGAAAGTCGATTGCATCTCGCGGTGAGTCTGTAGCCAGTGGGTCAGAGAAGAAGACTGGCAAGCGTGCGAGCTTCGCTTTGACGCCAACGTACCTTACCATCCCCACTTCTACACCGGCAGCCAAACCTACGTCTGTCAATCTGAGGACCAGCTCACTGCACAGAGGCAACCTACAACAGCAACAGCAGCACTTGCAACGTTCACCCTCCAGCCGAGCGTCATCCCGAATCTCTACCATGTCAGCTTCGACGACGAACTCGGATTGGCAAGCGCAGACTGGTTTCGAGGTCAAGGAAGCGAAAGCTGTCATGGTTCGGCCAGTAGCGTCAACATCTCAGTCGTTGGCCAGCGAGCCTCGAAGCTCGCCTGAGGGCAAGCTGTCTGGAAGGAAAACCTCGATGCGCTCTGGAGAGCAACCGACGCCTCCGCTCAGCCCTACATCACTCGACTTCTGCGTCGAGCCTGAGAGCTCTATAGACGCTAGCAGCAGTCAGAACCCCAGACTCATGGCAGTCACCCGCCAGGAACAGATGCTGCTGGCAGCTCTCCGCTCGAAACGTGCCATGATGCGAGAGACGCTGATGGCGGAATTCGAAGGCGAAAGCCAGCAAGCCCATGGGTACGGCCACAAGCATACTTCTTCACAAGCAACGATCAAAGGCTCAGCCTACCCAGAACCGACGCAGACGCTGCGGCATCAGGGTTCCGGCACGTCGACCGGCACAATCAAGTTGGACAGTCGAGGCTCCGACAGGAAGCGAGAATCCAGCAACTCCAGCAAGCAGCACGGATATCGCCAACGAAGCTCGGGCGGCACTGCAACGAGATCGTCATCATCGCGCAGTGGTTCGGCACCGGCGTCCAAGGCTAGCAGTCTGAAGAAGGCCAGGTTCGCCGGAGACAGCCCGCCCTCAGCGAATGACGAGGGGCGGCATGAACGAGTGCTGTTGTATCTTGACAGGCCGAAACGCAATGTGACCTCGATGGATCTAGCCGAACCGAGCCCTGACTTGAGCGACTTTATGGATTTTGACGGCATAAGCGACGAAGAGGATGAGAAGACGGGCGAAGATTACCTTTACTCCCACGAAAGCCGAAATCGGGTGGAGGCCGGACGACTCTCAGCTAGTCGCGCCAGCAGCCAGCGCCGTCGAGCGGGCGAGGCAAGTCGACCTTCCTCCAGCTCGGCTCCCAGCAAGTCGAAAAGCCCGCTGTCACGATCGGAACGGGCCAGCATGGTGGGAGATGTCGAAGAGAACATGGAAGAGAGACAAATAATGTCTGCAGCAGCACTTGATGTGCCCGAAATGGGGAGAAAGAAGGCTGCTCGGCTAAGTGCCGTCGGCCGAGCTGGACCGGAAGTGGGATGGTGGGGTGACGACGGTTGAGGAGTGGACTCGTGTGATGGAGCAACTTCTTTGATACCCCTGGTCAGGACCTTTATTTTCCTTTGTCAGAATTCGATATGGCCCCTAGTAGTTTGTTGTCACGAGCTGAACAAAAGTGGCGGCAAACGAACGGGAGGGATTGGTGGCGAAAGCGAAGGCGAGAGTCGTTCTGCATCTTTTTGGAAGGACATGACGAACTTCATACGACGGCGTTCATGTACAACACAACAAATTTCCTAGAAGTCATCATCAGCAGTATTGTAATGGCGGAAGAATTGGGGATACACAGCTCAGAGGGGAATACCTGAGGGAATACCGAAGGGCAGGATGTGGAGGGAACAGAAGACGACGTGGAGACTGAAGATGTCTAGGTACCCCCTCTGTAATGGAAACAGGACATTATGGAGGAAGTAGACAGAGGAACCATTAGACGGCAGCGACATTCTTGCGACTTCCTTCTTCAAATCGTGCGGGCCCCTGATAGGTTGCGCACCTACCTACCTACCTACTTAGGTAGGTACCTACCCATGTCATCGTGCACCTTGTGGGGGCTGTCTAGCAAGCGCGCAGCCTCTCGGGCCGTGGATATCGCTATGCACTGAGCGAACCCTCATGAGCTTGGCCGAATAAAGAAGCGAGACAGTAATGGGCTTCTCAAATGGCAGAGCAAATCTATGGGCGCGGTGCCCGTATTGTATGAGTAAAGGGTACCTAGTAATGTACAACACATTGATACAATTCAAAACTGAGACTGCCGCCCAGCTTTCCCATTTTTTTCGGTCGCTCCAAACGCCTATCTGTGCGCTGACTGAAGACCACGATCACCACGCTATACTTAGCTCCTGTTGGCCGCCTTGTCGAAGCTGTCGAGAACCGTGTTCTTCAGATTCCTTGGCGCATCGGCCTCGGCCTCCCCATCATTCTCGTTGGCGATAATCTGCTTTGCCACTGTCCTCGCTTGGGTCTGGCTGACCTTGCCGTAGACGCTGAGGCCCGTGGCAATCATGCTACCAATGTCGCCACATGCCCGGCACCACGACGGGCCGTGCTCTCCTTGGCGAGGCTTGCCGAAAGGCATCCACGTACTTCTCCGCCACGGACAGGCTGACGGCACCTTGTGCAGGCCTCCTCGCCTTCGGCGATGCTCTTCGCGACGGCTTCGATACCCGCCGCCGTGGCCTTGGCCTTCATGAAGATGGCCTCGGCCTCACCGGACGCACGGTTGATCTGCTCGGCCTTCAGAGCCTCGGACGCGAGGATCACGCTCTGCTTCTTACCCTCGGCAATGTTGATGGCCGACTGCCTCTGGCCCTCGGAGTCGAGAATTTCGGCACGCTTCGAGCGCTCGGCCGTCACCTGGCGGTGCATGGCCTCGACGACGCCATCGGGGGCGTGAATATCGCGAATCTCGTAACGCAGGCAGGTCACGCCCCACGCCTGAGCAGCCTCATTGATGGCGGCGGTGATGTTGGTGTTGAGGGCGGCACGCTCCTTGAGGACGTGGTCGAGGGACAGCTGGCCGATTTCGGAGCGCATCGTCGTCTGCGCCAGCTGGGAGATGGCGTATTCGGCGTCTTCGACACCGTAGCTGTACGTAGTGAGGTCAGTACGGGATCGCAAGGAGCTCGCTTGAAACTAGTGTGACAGTACCTGGCCTTGTATGCGTCAAAGACGCGTGTGTAGAGCACACCGTCGAGGTCGAGTGTGACATTGTCGGCCGTGATGGCGCTTTGGCTGGGGATCTCAATGGCGTTTTCCTTCAGCGACTTCACGTATGCGATGCGGTCGATGAAGGGGACCAGAACGGCAAGACCAGGATCCAGGATCCGGTTGAATTTTCCCATGCGCTCAACGATCCATGCTGTTTGTTGCGGTACGAACCGGATGATCGTGTTTGCAGGGAGCGACGGCTTCTGGAAGTAGGAAGGAACACCGCCAGCCGCAGCGCTGGCACCGAAGGCAGAGGGGATGAGGTTCCTCGAGCTCGTCTGGAAGCTCCTCGACTGGAGTAGAGCCCGTCGTAGGGGCGGGGTGAGGGCCGCCTTGGTCATTGCCGAGGCCATCTTTGTTGCATTGGTGGTCGCAAAGCTGAGGGTGTTTGGCATTAGGCAGTCAGCGCAGCGCTTGCTGAGGTGTCGAGAGTGATGACATGGGAAAAACCGGGGTCGCAACTCCAGCTGCTTGGCGGATCTACCGATAATTTGCCGACACACCGATTGACACCTCGCCCAAGACGGCGAGTGTGCGTCGACGGCGTGAACCATGTACGACCCCAGCTCTGCCTAGAGCGACTTCCTTTCCATGGACTTATAGGGTTCCCTTTTTGGCAGTATAAAATTTGAAACCGGGGTATTCCATGTTGAGGACGAAGCGCGGGTCACGGAGCGCAAAGCAGGCCAGTTCACATGGCTTAGAATGCATCAGGAAGTAGCTTGCTTTCTTGGTTGAGCCAGGCCAGCGCCCGACCCAGCTCATACCCGTGGCAAGACGGCGCTAAGAAGACTCAAAAGTTGCTTCAGTTTTTCTTGACGTAGGGGAGCCTCCAGACGCTGCCAGATTTGATCTTGGGGATGGCGTTGTATGTCCTAGTGACGCCTGCTCCAATCCTCCTCAGCCGAACAAAATTGTCACGATCCTGCTAGTAACTAGGCTGGAGTCAAATTGACACTGCCCATGAAAGTCACTGGGGAAAGAGGCAAAGTTGGTCAGGGGACGGAAATCAACGTTTTCTCGACCTCAGGCACAAGGAATCGAGCGGTGGAGCCTGGCCAACAGGCAAAAAAGGTATATCAACTCATGATCATTGACTCGTCTCCTGTCATCACACGCCTGACTGTGTATTCCTTGCGCTACTCGTAGCAGGCGCCCTCGGGAGGCTGAGGGATCTTCTTGTTGGAGGGCGACGCCATGTACCTCCTGATCTCGATAAGGACCGTTTCCATGGTGTTCTCGCGCTTCCACTGCGCGAGACACGGCAGCTGTTGGGGGTCGACGACACCGTTGCGCGGGTTGACGCAGGGAAGGTTGACCTGGCTGATGAACTGGATCGTTGGGGGCTCGTCGGGGTACTTGGGGCCGCAGTG
Source organism: Verticillium alfalfae VaMs.102 (assembly GCF_000150825.1). NCBI lineage: Eukaryota > Fungi > Ascomycota > Sordariomycetes > Glomerellales > Plectosphaerellaceae > Verticillium > Verticillium alfalfae. The sequence goes on from NW_003315021.1 coordinate 220,523, forward strand.
CATCTTGACGGAGTAGATGCGGTTCTCGTGGACGCTCTGCCGAGGAAACATGTCAGTGGAGGCGCTGCGGCAGGGGCAGGGGCAGGAGCAGGTTGTGTGACGCCGAAGAAGCGGTCGAGTGTGGGAAAACGGGACCTACATGAGGAGGACCGAGGATGGTGCCGTTCCAGTCAGACATGAGCAGGTCCTCGTTGTCGTTCAGACCATAGGAACAGGCCTCTACATTCGGTGTCAGTCAAACTTGCGCCACATGCCAAGGGGATTGTAGACTTGCGGCTACCTGCTCCAAGGCCCTTCTCGCCCTTCTCGAGCTCCTCGAGGAGACGGAAATTCCTAGGTACCTTGGCGCTCATGATGTCGCTCCTTGTGATCGGTCAAAGGCTTGGGTATTGGGGCCAGATTCGGCTTGGAGTTGTGGGCAGTGTGGTTTGCTGTGACTGATGATGCCGATGAGGGGCAGTGCTTCGTCTGGCGCGGGACAAACAGTCTGAGACGCAGGTGGGTTGGCTCTACTGAGGTACCTACCTTGACATGGGACAATCGCGGGGCACTTGGGGTGGCCCGGGTGGGGAGCACGCACCTTGGTGCCCCCAGCGACGACGCTCAATGATGCTGACTCAGCATTCAAGGTGACAGCTCTCACCATCGCCTGTCCCTTCCATCTGTCACACCAGCTACTGCATCGTCATGCTGGCGCGATACAATCCACCATCGACGACGTGAACACTGACTTGATTCCCGGATTAGCTGGTCCGAAAGATGGGCCAAGCTGAATTCAGCTCATGACACAATGACGACCCAGTTGCTTGCCACGGAGCTCGCGAACCTCATCTCAGAGAGCAAGCGAAAACATACCGACCTCCGGCAGGCAGCCGAGAAAGCTCTCGAGGAGCTCAAAGCCATCACCAACAAAGCATCCAACGAGGGCCAAGCCATAGCTGAACTCACGCAACGGCCCAACTTTGTCAACCCCTTCGTCATTGCTTGCGGCACTAAGAATACCAAGTTCACCGCCATCGCCATCGTCTGTCTCCAACGGCTCATCCTTGTCCGGGCCTTACCCAGAGGAAAGCTCAGTCATGTCCTTGAGGCCTTGAGGGAGGCCACGTCTGCTGGACTCGATGTGCAGCTCAAAATTCTGCAAATTCTACCCACGCTGCTACAGAACTACGCTGGGGATGTGAAGGGCGACTTACTGGTCACAGCCTTGAATATCTGCTTCATCCTACAGACTAGCAAGAATGCCATCGTCAACAACACCTCAGCTGCGACGCTGCAGCAGCTTGTGGTCTCCGTATTCGATAAGGTGGTCACCGAAGATCGTATGTTCAACTACCATGTTCATGCGACAACACTGACTAGGTGCTAGGAACTGCAGACGCCGATGGCCCTCCAGCAGGCGAGGCTCCTACAGCGGACGCAGACATCCCGCTTCGCGAAGCAGCCCTTGATGCATATAGAGTCAGTAGGACCCTCCCCGACCTTCACGGCGCTGTGAACTGTACCTGTACTGATCGACATAGATCTTCAAAGACCTGTGCCTCATGACGGAAAACCAGCGACCTGAGTATCTCAGGCTGTCTGCTTTGCCGCAGACCTTTGGCCTCGAGCTGATAGAATCTGTTCTGACGAACCATGCGGCGATCTTCGTCAGCCACCCGGAACAGGCGTTCATTCTTCAGAGCCGGGTCATGCCGTTCATCATCAGCGCCCTGAAGGACAGGCCAAACTTTGCGACCTCGGTGCGACTCGTACGCATTCTGTATACCCTCCTTCGACGACATCTCAATATCCTTCCAACGGAAGGTGGAGATGCGTTGGATATTCTCACTCACTTGCTGGACCAGGACACGGCTCTGTGGAAACGAGCTCTCTGTATGGAGGTCTTCCGCGGCATTTTCTCTGAACATGCTCTCCTCCGCCGGATCTTCATGCTTTATGATGCCAGAGAAGGCGAGAAAAACATCCTCCAGACGCTGACGGCAACCTTTGTCCGGATAAGTACCGAAAAACCTGCGGTCATCGGACTGGGCCATCAGTCAACTTTGCCCGTGGCGAATCCGTATGCCCATTCCGGCGCGACTGCTGACCAGGTCGTTCTGGAAACAGGTGGCGTCACCGGTATCATGAGCGGCTCGGGCGGATCTGAAGGCTCCAACACCGGAATCAGCTCTCAATGGAGCAACATGCGAGTCCCTTGCATTGATCAGCTGGACAAGACGGAGCCGCCATCCATCCCGGAGTCGTATATTTACAGTCTTACTTTGTCCTGCATCTCGTCCTTCTCAGAAGGGCTGGCCAAGTTCATCCTGCCCCTGACAGTTTCGGCAGAGGGGAGAAGCCGAAAGAGAAGCATGAGGCAAGACATCGGGCGAGAATCCCCGGCACCAAATGCAGAAGACTCTCCTCATGCACTCGGTCCTCGAGGTCATCTTGAGCGAGCTGGGTCTTTCAAGAGAAACCCAGTGCCTCGAAACCCCCTCACATTGGAAGACCATCCATTATACGCCGAAGTCAAGATTTGTGCTGCGATTGTAGACGAATGCTGGCCCGCCATTCTCGCAACCTGTTCGACGTTCCTCTACGCGGCGCTAGATTCCGAATACTACCACAGTCTGGTCAGGGCGTTCCAGAAGTTTGCCCATGTTGCTGGCCTGCTTCAATTGTCAACACCACGAGATGCCTTTCTTACGACGCTCGGAAAGGCCGCGGTGCCTCCCAATGTGTTCACTGCTTGCCTAAACGCCGGCAGCAACGCGCGTACCCCTAGTTTCGATGCATCAAGTACATCCCACAACAGTATTCTCAGCAACGCCAAGGGATTGCTCAGTGTGGACAGTCTAGTCGGACAAGGCTCCTCGGCAGCGGAAAGAGGTCGTCAGCCCTCAGTTGACGCCAGCGGTGCCACTCTCACAACCCGAAATTTGCTTTGCCTCCGGGCGCTGCTAAATCTTGGCATTGCTTTGGGCCCTACGTTGGGGCCATCATGGCGCATCATACTAGCAACACTTCAACAGGCCGACTTTGTGCTCTTCTCAACTCACAAGACACCGTCGAGGACACCAACCGCGATTCGGGGTCAAGACAATCAAGTCGAAGGAGATTCCAACTCGCTAGTAGTCAACTTTGGCACAGAAACAAAGGCAGTTGAGACGGCAGCATCACGTCTAATTGAAAGCACGGTTGACTTCCCCAACGACGCATTCATACAGGTCGTCGATGCGATTTGCGCTCTCCTAAATACGAATGCCGAAGACAAAACAGAGGGAGGCAGTCGGCCCCAGTCGCCCACAGGCGGCGCTACTTTGAAGCCAACGAGCCAACATCGAAAAGCAGCGGGCCCGTCGTCTGGTGCTTCGGCGCCCAATCAACAAGACCAGTTCGCTTTGGCCAAACTTGGAGATATTGCCACCATCAATATCGAGCGACTCTTGTCATATCCGCCTGATGTGTCAGGCTGGAGCTCCCTCGTTTCTCAACTTGCCGAGACCTTGAATTCCACGACTGCTAATGCGCCGGTCCGCCTGAGAGCTGCGGAGATTCTCGTGAACCTTGCGCTGGAATCAGCCAACGTGGCTTTGACGCTCGAGCCCGAAGAGCGTGGTCCTGTCCAGCTACAAGTCCTCGAGTCGATGCGAAATGCCCTACGGCCACTTGAGAAGGAAGATCGCGATACTTCGGTGGCAAACCACGCAACAGATGTTGAGATACACAAAGTCATTCTTGAGGGGTTGAAGAGCCTTCTGGAAAACTGCGGCGAGGCACTTGTTAGCGGGTGGGAAATCGCCTTTGAGATCATCGGCTCTATCTTTGTGAACCGAACGATTGCACCAGACAACCGCAAGCGTTCGGATTTACCGGCGGCCACACTCCTAACAAGATCCCCGAAACTAGTTCGTTCATCATTCAGCTCGTTGCAGCTCATTTGTTCCGACTTTCTTACATCACTCCCAAACGACTGTTTTCTCATTCTCGTTGATACCCTTTACAAGTTCTCTTCGCAATCTGACGATCTCAACATTGCTTTGACGGTATGTCTACTCTCCTGAGGTTCTATTAGTTGGCTTAACTGACAAGCGCAGACCGTGACATTCTTCTGGGTTTTGTCGGATCACCTCTCAGGAAAGAACAAGCCAATGTCAATTACGACGAGCCTCATGGACGGCGCAGAAGTATCGGACCTGGCCGCACTCGCAGGCAATCCCAAGCACAAGTCGTCAAATGCTGCCCTCTGGATGCTTTTGTTACTTCGCCTCACTACTGTCACAGCAGACGATCGTTTAGAGCTTCGTAACAGTAAGTGCCCTCCCTTGTTTACTGGCTTCAAGCGTGCTGACTTGTGAAGGCGCCATCCAGACCCTGCTCCGCATCTTTGACGCCTACGGCGACAATTTGAACCCAGAGGCATGGTTCACCTGCGTCAAGTTTGTCATTTTTAGGCTTCTGTCATCAATCGAAGACGAACTTCGTTCACCAAAGGCTAACGAGGGGGATGAAGAGGATCGGAAGGAATGGCACGGAACATCAGTCCTCGTGCTCAATGGCATTTCCGAGCTCTTAGCCTCGTACCTAAATGTTCTCTCGAAGCATCCATCGTTCAACAACTTGTGGCAAGAGCTCCTTGCTCATTTTACCACACTCTTGGACTTCAAGATCTTAGACGTCAGCACCGCAACCTTCAAGGCACTCGGTCAGATCCTCGCCCAGGGACAGCCCCACCACAAGTCGAGTTTCAGCAAAGGTACCGTCGACACGGCGTGGCAATTATGGTCGCGAGGCATCCCTGTGGCGGCGGGAGACGACGGCACGAAGAACGACAATCAAAACTGCCTGACCGCCTACGTAGGCGCGTTCCACGATGTTTACCGATTGGTCAGCGCAGACTTGACGGTCGAGCGGGTTCGCCAAATGTTGACCTTGTTCCGAGAGGCGTTGCAACGGGCCACGGTGGGCGCGTACGTCAATGATGTTGAGTACACGACGCCTCTCCAGAATCAGGTCCTGGAAGCCATCAAGACAATCCGGACGGACCTCGAAGGCGTACCATCGGCCATGATCTCACAAGTCGCCGAGTTCGTGCGACTGCCATTCAATCGCGATCCCGCGAGGGAAGGGGCATCCAAGCGCACCTATGTTGCCATGTCCAAAGGCAGCATGGCTGTCTTGCAAAGATTGGTACTGATCCATGCTGGCGACGCCGATGTGTATGCCAGTGGGGCCTTTTCGGCAGCACTGTCGGCGCTGTCCAAAGCAATCATTCTCAAATACCGATTCCCCATCGTCACGAAATCTACCCAACCCTGGAGGCTCGCAACTGATTCTACTTTGGCCGTCTTGGAAGGAACACTGCCCCATCTACACACGCTCGACGTGCCGAGAGAAACCATTCCTGACATTTGGCGGCTGATAGTTGATGCTGCTGACGGCATCATCAGCGCCGACAGCGACACGGCGCCCGACAAGACGGATATTCTGGACGACGAGGCCTTTGACATCAAGTCGTTCCGTAAACTGCGGGAGCTGATTATTCCCTCGCTCGGCGCAGAGGTCATTCCCGACAAGACGCGCAAAGCCTATGCAGAGAGCCTGTTCCGAACGTCGATGATTCACACCCCACCGCCGGGCGATTCGGCGCTCGGTGCTGATGGTGCTGGCCTCTCCGCGATGTATAAGCCGCGAAAGGGCCGCACGTCCGACCCAGCGGCCAAGGCACGATCAAAGATGAGCTACGTCTGTCTCGAGGAGCTCTTTTCGCTCGTCGCCACGCACGACGAGGATACGCCCGGGCCGTCCATCACCATCCAACCACCGACCCCTCGCTGGCCGCCTCCCGCCCTCACCCTGCCTCCTCCGGCACCCGAACCGATCAGCAGCCTCCATGTCCGGACCGCTCGTGCCACAGCACCGTTCCTCATACTGAGGGCCGCCCTGCCGCTGCGGGCCTTCATTGCCGACCAGCCCCTTCGAGGCCGTATGCCGCAGCCCCTCTCACAACGACGGGAGCTCCTTCGCCTGCTCGAGGCGCTCGTAGCCCTGCAGTCGCAGCCCGAGGCCATTCCGGACTCGCCGAACGTGGAGTGTGAGACGAGAAAGCACCTCCTGCGGTTGTATCCCCTGCTCGTGGCTGTCGTGCGCGTCGCTGGAGCGGCAGGTGACGAGGCCGTCTTGCATCTCGGCACGGAAGCGTTGGAGATTGTGGGCGGGGAGCTTGGGGGTTGAAGCTGAGAGGCGGCATGGCGATCGGCTTGTGAAACGGGCAATGGGTGTGGACGGTTATGGGGTGCTGCTGCATACTGTCACCTCGCAATTGCTAGAGGTTGACATTTCCATCAGACATTGTAGAGCTTAGAAGATGAACTTGACTTTTTGTTTTTTAAAGGAGAAAAAAACAACAGAAGTACATTCAGTCATGACTGGACCAAGCAGGCTATGTTGTGTACCTACCTATCTGGAGAGTGCGTTCCCCGAAATGTACTATGTACATCCGTCACGTCTGCCCGCCACGGTATGGAGGCTCACATCAGGATGCCCCGCCTGCCCCTGCAGCCGCCACATCTCCCGCCGTTAGTGCATCTTGTGCATCTCCCACAGGGGCAAGCAGAAGATTCCACTCCCGCCTGCAGAAGACACGAATTCCCCGCTTACCGAGGGGCACCAACACACAAAAGTGGAGGCCTCGACCAGAGAAGCTGCTCACGCCCCCCTGGTCAGTCAGTGGTCACCGCCCTACCATCTTCCCACCTGGCCTGCATCATCAACATACCTGACGGCCAGACCCTGGAAACCCGTCACCCGAGCCTCCTCCCTCTTTACCCCTCCCGCTCTTCTGCCGCCGTCGACCACTACAGCAGACCGCGGTTCCTACCATCACCATTGACGACATGTCTCTGCAGATCCCCACCCGCGGCAAGACGCAGGATGCGGCCACGACCAAGGCGGTCATCTTGGTACAAAGCGACCACCTGTCTCCTCCTTCCTCTCGGCGCCCTTCAGGGAGCTCGCTGGCTAACTCTTCTCGCGTCGCCAGGTCGGCGGTCCCTCGCGCGGCACTCGATTCCGCCCTCTGAGTCTTGACGTTCCCAAGCCCCTCTTCGACGTCGCCGGCCATCCCATCATCTGGCACTGCCTCGCGGCCATTGGTCGCATTCCCGATGGACAGATCTCCGAGGTTCTGATCATCGGCTACTACGACGAGACGGTCTTCCGCGACTTCATCAAGGACTCGTCCAAGGAGTTCCCCGGCCTGAGCATCAAATACCTGCGCGAATACGAGGCCCTGGGCACCGCCGGCGGCCTCTACCACTTCCGCGACGCCATCCTCAAGGGCCGCCCCGACCGGCTGTTCGTCCTCAACGCCGACGTCTGCTGCTCCTTCCCCCTCGTCGAGATGCTGGCCCTCTTCGACGACAAGGACGCCGAGGCTGTGATTCTCGGCACCCGCGTCTCGGACGACGCGGCGACCAATTTCGGCTGCATCGTCAGCGACGCGCACACGCGCCGCGTGCTTCACTACGTCGAGAAGCCCGAGACGCGCGTCAGCAACCTCATCAACTGCGGCGTCTACCTCTTCGCCACGGACGCCATCTTCCCCTCGATCAAGACGGCCATCAAGCGCCGCGCCGACCGCCCCTCGCGCCTCGTGTCGTACCCGTCGTCGGAGAACCTCGAGAACAGCTACGTGTTCCACAACGACGAGGACGACGACGAGGAGCGCAAGAACGAGGTCATCCGTCTCGAGCAGGACATCCTCTCCGACATGGCCGACACGAAGCACTTTTTCGTCTACGAGACCAAGGACTTTTGGCGCCAGATCAAGACGGCCGGCTCCGCCGTGCCGGCCAACGCGCTGTACCTGCAAAAGGCCCAGCAGCAGGGTTCCCCCGAGCTGGCCAAGTCGTCGGCCAACATTCTGCCGCCCGTCTTCATCCACCCGACGGCGACCGTCGACCCGACGGCCAAGCTCGGCCCCAACGTGTCCATCGGCCCGCGTGCCGTCATCGGCCCCGGCGTGCGCATCAAGGAGGCCGTCGTGCTCGAGGACTGCGAGGTCAAGCACGACGCGTGCGTGCTGTACTCGATCATCGGCTGGGGCAGCCGCGTCGGCGCCTGGGCGCGCGTCGAGGGCACCCCCATGGCCGTCAACAGCCACACGACGAGCATCATCAAGAACGGCGTCAAGGTGCAGAGCATCACCATTCTCGGCAAGGACTGCGGCGTCGGCGACGAGGTGCGCGTGCAGAACTGCGTGTGCCTGCCGTACAAGGAGTTGAAGAGGGTGCGTCTTCCCCACGTCGCCCCGGCGATCAGAGTAGCCTCATGCTGTGTGATTACTGACTGGCGCAGGACGTCGCCAACGAAGTCATCATGTGAGAGGGGGATCTACGGTCGATTCAGCGTGCTGGTAATGACGGATTGGGTGGTGAGTTTTGCATGCACCAGGGGAAAAGCGTCCCATTGCTCTTATAGATCATGCCCGCCATGTCCAGCGTCAGCTCAAAATGCGAATGATCTTTTGATGATGATGAATGGAAACCGTCTCTTGGCGTGTCAGTCTAGTGCTGCTGTGGCCGAACCGAGGCGGCATGCAGTGCAAGCCGTCGTATTCTGTTCCTGCGATGATTCGGATGCATCGGCAGCAAGAGCAGACGGGACAGGCGATTGCCATTTGTTGTCAACGGAAGGCGTCTGTTGTCAAGAGGGCAGGATGGCCCGGTTGCTTCCTGACCCCGGGCAGGACACACCGAAGACTTCGATATCCCACCGTGCTCGCGATTGCCATCTTGGACGTATGTGATTTTCTTCATTAGATCAAGCCCGCCTCTCCGACAGCCAGAGGCCGCTAGATGCTTCCGTCAATGTTGATCGTATACCCGTCATGACCTCCTCGGCATCATGCTTCCCAAGCGATACGTGCCTCCGCGGCCTCGCGCCCACAGAACCGGCTCGCAGACCAATTCGGCAGAAGCATCTTCGCAGGCAAATGTTCCTGCTGTGAAGCATCAGCAGGCCTTCCCGTTCGGCCGTCTATCAGGATCAGAACCATCTGCCCCAGGAATCGTCCAAGAGGGCACCTCCAAGCCTCACCCCTCGTTCCCTCCCACTAGACAGAAGCCTGGAGCTCCCCCAAGCAAGCGTCTCAAGGTAGGAGACACGCCCACGGCGGAAGACCCGTCATCTTCTACTGGAACGACAGCCCGCGACCTGGCGAAACCAACCGCCAACACGTTGACCTCGGACCAGCACGAGATTCTTCTACGCCATCGCCTGTCGGCCCCTACCATACATACTCTTGTCTCTATCCCATGTGCTGCTTCACCCAACATCATCCTTCAGAAAGCATGTCTAGCCACCGAGATCAACTCGTACCCTCTACTCCCGGGCGAAAAAGCTCTCTTCTCTACCCTCAACGCCGCGGCAACCACAATCTGGCCGATTGCTCTGTCCACGCCGACCCTGGCTTGGCACAAAGCCTTCCTCATTGCCCAGAACCATCCCACCGGACGATCCTGGCTGTACATCCCACGGATCACACCCCGAGATCGAACCGCTCTCGGCGAAGAGTCGAAGCACATCACCTCCCTCGTCCGCCGCATCCTCCGCTGCGCCGCCGACCT